>NC_086452.1:48302286-48385143 GCF_028390025.1 Pseudophryne corroboree
TCCTGGTGAGGTGGGTAAACGGGGACATGCAAGTAAGCATCCTTGATGTCCAGCGACACCATGAAATCCCCCTCTTCCAGGCTTGCAATAACCGCCCTGAGCGATTCCATTTTGAACTTGAACTTCCTTATATAAGTGTTCAAGGATTTTAAATTCAGAATGGGTCGCACCGAACCGTCTGGTTTCGGTACCACAAACATTGTGGAATAGTAACCCCGTCCCTGTTGAAGGAGGGGAACCTTGATTATCACCTGCTGGATGTGAGCAAACCCACTGGTTGCTGAAGTTTCGGAGACGCGTCCCCACTGCACCCGGCTCCCCCTGTGGAGCCCCAGCGTCATGCGGTGGACTTAGAGGAAGCGGGGGAGGATTTTTGTTCCTTGGAACTGGCTGCCTGGTGCAGCTTCTTTCCTCTACCCCTGCCTCTGGGCAGAAAGGATGCGCCTCTGATCCGCTTGCCTTTCTGAGGCCGAAAGGACTGTACATGATAATACGGTGCTTTCTTAGGCTGTGAGGGAACCTGAGGTAAAAAAGTTGACTTCCCGGCTGTTGCCGTGGATACGAGGTCCGAGAGACCGTCCCCAAAAATTCCTCACCCTTATAAGGCAAAACCTCCATGTGTCTTTTAGAATCAGCATCACCTGTCCACTGCCGAGTCCATAATACTCTCCTGGCAGAAATGGACATTGCATTAATTCTATATGCCAGCAGGCAAATGTCCCTCTGTGCATCCCGCATATATAAGACGACGTCTTTTATATGTTCTATGGTTAGCAAAATAGTATCCCTGTCGAGGGAATCAATGTTGTCTGACAGGGTATCAGACCATGCGGCTGCAGCACTACACATCCATGCTGAAGCAACAGCAGGTCTCAGTATAGTACCTGAGTGTGTATACACAGACTTCAGGATAGCTTCCTGCTTTCTATCCGCAGGCTCCTTTAAGGCGGCCGTATCCTGAGACGGCAGTGCCACCTTTTTTGATAAGCGTGTGAGCGCCTTGTCCACCCTAGGGGATGTTTCCCAACGTAACCTATCTGTTGGCGGGAAAAGGTACGCCATCAGTAACATCTTAGAAATCACTAGTTTCTTATCGGGGGAACTCCACGCTTCCTCCCACAATTCATTTAATTTATCAGATGGGGGAAAAGTCACTGGCTGCTTTTTCTCCCCAAACATAATACCCTTCTTGGTAGTAACCGGGTTAATATCAGAAATGTGCAATACATTTTTCATTGCAGTAATCATGCATCGGATGGCTTTAGTAGACTGTGCATTTGTCTCATCCTCATCTACACTGGAGTCAGACTCCGTGTCGACATCTGTGTCTACCATCTGAGCTAGCGGGCGTTTATGAGCCCCTGATGGCCTGGGCAGGCGCGGGCTGAGATCCCGGCTGTCCCAAGGCTGCTGCGTCATCGAACCTTTTATGTAAGGAGTTGACACTGTCTGTTAAGACCTTCCACATATCCATCCAATCCGGTGTCGGCCCCGTCGGGGGCGACACCACACTTATCTGCCCTTGCTCCGCCTCCACGTAACCCTCCTCATCAAACATGTCGACACAGCCGTACCGACACACCGCACACACACAGGGAATGCTCTGACTGAGGACAGGACCCCACAAAGTCCTTTGGGGAGACAGAGAGAGAGTATGCCAGCACACACCACAGCGCTATATAACACAGGGATTTACACTATAATGAGTGATTTTTCCCAATAGCTGCTTAATATATATTATTTGCGCCTAAATTTATGTGCCCCCCCTCTCTTTTTTACCCTTCTTGTATCAGGAATACTGCAGGGGAGCCTGGGGAGCTGCTTCCAGCGGAACTGTGAAGGAAAAATGGCGCTGGTGTGCTGAGGAAGAAGGCCCCGCCCCCTCAGCGGCGGGCTTCTCCCTGCAGTTTCTGACTGAAAAATGGCGGGGGTTTTACACATATACAGTCACAGACTGTATTATGTGTATTTTTATGCCAAAAGGTATTTTATTGCTGCCCAGGGCGCCCCCCCCCCAGCGCCCTGCACCCTACAGTGACCGGAGTGTGTGGTGTGCAGTGGGAGCAATGGCGCACAGCTGCAGTGCTGTGCGCTACCTTAATGAAGACCGGAGTCTTCTGCAGCTGATTTCATCTCCTTCTCTTCTGTCTTCTGGCTCTGCAAGGGGGACGGCGGCGCGGCGCCGGGAACGGACGATCGAGGTCAGGCCCTGTGTTCGAACCCTCTGGAGCTAATGGTGTCCAGTAGCCTAAGAAGCACAAGCTAGCTGCACGCAGGTAGGTTTGCTTCTCTCCCCTCAGTCCCCCGTAGCAGTGAGTCTGTTGCCAGCAGATCTCACTGAAAACAAAAAACCTAACAAATACTTTCTTTCTAGCAAGTTTAGGAGAGCCCACTAGGAGCACCCAGCTCTGGCCGGGCACAGATTCTAACTGAGGTCTGGAGGAGGGGCATAGAGGGAGGAGCCAGTGCACACCAGATAGTACCTAATCTTTCTTTTAGAGTGCCCAGTCTCCTGCGGAGCCCGTCTATTCCCCATGGTCCTTACGGAGTTCCCAGCATCCACTAGGACGTCAGAGAAAAGTGGTGTGTTCTTGCTGGGAAGGGGAGTGGCCACACTATAGTATCCCCAATTCAAATTACGCCACACAGTAGTGTAACTTCATTCACATTATATCATGCGGTAGTGTCCCTTATTCACAGGGCCGGCTCCAGGCACGTTCGACTAGAGCAGCCGCGCGGGGTGCCACCCTTAACGGGCACCGCTCGCTCGCGCCGCCATATTTATGCCTGGAGCCAGCCTGCAGTGCTTCCTGGCCTCTTGTGTACGCAGCTGTGCGGCTGACTTCAGACGCCGGTGCAGCGCGCATAGCGAGCACACAAGAGATTTAGAAGAGTGAGCCCGCCCGCGCTCTCAGCGGCACTCCCCCTCCCGCCACCACCGCAGGTATTGTGGGGGTAATTTATGCATCGGGCACTGTGTGGGGGCATTGTGGGGGCATATCTTGCACTGTGGGGGTATATCTTGCACTGTGGGGGTATTTATGTATCTGGAACTGGGGGCATATCTGCACTGTGGGGGCATTTATGTATCTGGCACTGTGGGGCATTTATGTATCTGGCACTGTGTGGGCATATCTGCACTGTGGGGGCATTTATGTATCTGGCACTGTGGGGGCATTTATGTATCTGGCTCTGTGGGGCATATCTGCACTGTGGGGGCGTTTATGTATCTGGCACTGTGGGGGCATATCTGCACTGTGGGGGCATTTATGTATCAGGCACTGTGGGGGCATATCTGCACTATGGGGGCATTTATGTATCTAGCACTGTGGGGGCGTTTATGAATCTGGCACTGTGGGGGCATATCTGCACTGTGGGGGCATTTATGTATCAGGCACTGTGGGGGCATATCTGCACTGTGGGGGCATTTATGTATCTGGCACTGTGGGGGCATATCTGCACTGTGGGGGCATTTATGTATCTGGCACTGTGGGGGCATATCTGGCACTGTGAGGGCATTTATGTATCTGGCACTGTGTGGGCATATCTGCACTGTGGGGGCATTTATGTATCTGGCACTGTGGGGGCATTTATGTATCTGGCACTGTGGGGGCATATCTGTACTGTGTGGGCATTTATGTATCTGGCACTGTGGGGCACATCTGCACTGTGGGGGCGTTTATGTATCTGGCACTGTGGGGGCATATCTGCACTGTGGGGGCATTTATGTATCTGGCACTGTGGGGGCATATCTGCACTGTGGGGGCATTTATGTATCTGGCACTGTGGGGGCATATCTGGCACTGTGAGGGCATTTATGTATCTGGCACTGTGGGGCGTTTATGTATCTGGCACTGTGTGGGCGTTTATGTATCTGGCACTGTGAGGGCATTTATGTATCTGGCACTGTGAGGGCATTTATGTATCTGGCACTGTGGGGGCGTTTATGTATATGGCACTGTGAGGGCATTTATGTATCTGGCACTGTGGGGGCGTTTATGTATCTGGCACTGTGGCCATTTATGTATCTGGCACTGTGGGGGCATGTCATTTGTATCTGGCACTGCTGGGGTGCATGTCATGTGTATCTGGCACTGCTGCGGGGCATGTCATGTGTAGCTGGCACTGCTGGTGGGCATGTCATGTGTAGCTGGCACGGCTGGGGAGCATATCATGTAGTGTTCCTGCTAGGCGTCTGTGGCTAGGCAAAGTGTCTAACGTGCTCTGCTTGTCGCAGTTCTACCTGGTGCAATGTGTATTTGCTGCACTACTGTGTGGTGTAATGCGAATTGCCACTATTATGTGGCCACACCCCTTCTCCACGAAGCAACGCCCCTCTGGCGCGCCCTGTCCATGCTTTGCCATGTAGGTAGGGGAGCACCAAGCATTACAGTATGTACATCATTTTGCCCTCCTAACTTAAAAATGTGCCCTCCCTGTGATCAGCACCCTGCCCTAAAAAGTGAACACTATCATGTGTAGCTGGCACTGCTGCGGGGCATGTCATGTGTAGCTGGCACTGATGCGGGGCCTGTCATGTGTAGCTGGCACTGCTACGGGGCATGTCGTGTGTAGCTGGCACTGCTGCGGGGCATGTCGTGTGTAGCTGGCACTGCTGCGGGGCATGTTGTGTGTAGCTCGCACTGCTGCGGGGCATGTCGTGTGTAGCTGGCACTGCTGCGGGGCATGTCGTGTGTAGCTGGCACTGCTGTGGGGCATGTCATGTGTAGCTGGCACTGCTGGGGGGAATATCATGTCTTTCTGTCACTGCACATTATGTGTATCTGGCACTATACTGGAGACATTGTGTGTAAGGAACACTACTGTGGCTGTTATGTGTAAGGCTGCTAATTGTGTGCGTAGAGGGTGTGTGAAAATATATTTATAGTTTGATGATATGAAGTTAGGCCACACCCACTTTTCCAGAAGCTACACCCACTTTTACACGAGCACGCTCGTGTCTGCGGCGCGCGCATAGGGGTTGGGGGGGGGGGGGTGCTCTTACATTTTCTCGCTCAGGGTGCTAGTAGGCCTGGAGCCCGCCCTGCTTATTCATATTACATCACACAGTAGTACCACTTTACCTTATCTACGTTACTCCCCTCAGTAGTGCCCCATATTCACATTACATCACACTGAATTGCTCTTTATTCACATTACACCACACCATATTGCTCTTTATTCACGTTAGACCACACAGTAGTGCCCTTTCTATACGTTACACCGCACAGTAGAGCAGCTTATAGTCTTATACACATAATGCCACACATTAATAATGCATTTATACACATAATACCACACAGTAATGCTCCTTACACATATGACACACATTATTAATGCCCTTATAAACATAATGCACCTTACACATTATGCCAACCTTTATTAATACCCTTATACACATAATGACACACATAGTGCCCCTTACACATATGTCACACATTATCAATGCATCTATACACATGACACATATAATGCACCTTACACATATGCTGAACACTATTGCACAACCAACCCACCCGCACACAGCACTCACACAGCCGCTAACACTGTGAGCTCTGCCTCTGCTTGGATACAGATGTAGAATGAAATATGTATGGAACGGACAATGGCGCTTTAGTGGATAAAAAGCTGCCCAGATGTACTCTGGTGCAGGGCCGTTTCTAGACATTTGGCTCCCAGTGCGAGATTTCAAAATGCGCCCCCCGCCCCTTCCATATAGCTATAAAAAGAAAAAGCATGAGCGTGCCGGAGGCGCGCGCGCTCCCGACAAGGGTGTGTGTCTGATTAAAATGGGTGTGGTCTCATTAAAGTGGGCGTGGCCTCATCTGATATCATGCCCACCATAGGGGGGAGAAAATAAAAATAAAAAAAGTCCCCATTTTACACATTACAGCAGGCAAGTGTCCCCATTTTACACAGCGCGGCAGGCAGGTGTCCCCATTTTACACAGCGCGGTAGGCAGGTGTCCCTATGTTACAAAGTGCGACAGGCAGGTATCCCCATTTGATTTTACACAGTGCGGCAGGCAGGTATCCCCATTTTACACAGTACGGTAGGCAGATATCCCCATTTTACACAGTACGCAGGCAGGTGCCCCCATTTTACAAAGTGCGGCAGGCAGGTATCCCCATTTTACACAGTACGGCAGGCAGATATCCCCATTTTACACAGTACGCAGGCAGGTGCCCCCATTTTACAAAGTGCGGCAGGCAGGTATCCCCAATTTACACACTGCGGCAGGCAGGTATCCCCATTTTACACAGTGCGGCAGGCACGTGCCCCCATTTTACACAGTACGGCAGGCAGGTGTCCCCATTTTACACAGTGCGGCAGGCAGATATCTCCATTTTACACAGTGCGGCAGGCAGGTGTCAAGTGGGGGGGGGGAAGGAAGGGGGAGAGAGAGAAAGATAGAGATAATACTTACATCTTCCCGCTCTTCGAGTCCCGCCGCCTCACGTCCCTCGCGCTGGCCGCCTCCTCCTTCCAGGCTAATCTCCTCTCCAAAATCACAAAAATGAGGGGGCGCTAGTAAGCTGGCTATGAGACAACTAATCGGAAATGACTGCTGCTTCACAAATTGAGGTGCTGAGCCTCAAAAAAACACAGAAACTGAATATCAAACAAAATGAACGCGTCATTCCGCGAAACTCCGCCCCCCGAGCAGGAGCGCTCCGCTCGGGGAGAGGGAGGAGAGGAGATTACGGACACACAAAGTGCCGCGGCGGGCGCCCCGTGCGGTTGCACGGCTCGCCCGCCGCTAGAAACGGCACTGCTCTGGTGGTACCCACCCACCAATATACAGACGTGTCCTCATACATCTTGCCTCAATATACCATGCAGCTCCTGGCCAGATCTGCTAACGTCGGGCACCGAAAATGCATCTTATATGCATTGTTATGTGACTACGATGCACAAGCAGCTTCTGATGATTAAAATGATATGCGGCATGCATATATTCTGTGTGTGACTGCGGCTGTATCTGCATACGAAATGCTACGTTACAGTGATTTCCAGGAATTTACTGTAATGTAGCATTTCGTATGCAGATACAGCAGCAGTCACACACAGAATATAGGCATGCCGCATATCATTTTAATCAGACAAAGCTGCTTGTGCCCCATGGCATTCCAAATGCCCTAGGCCAGTGGTTCTCAAACTGTGTGCCGTGGCACCCTGGGGGTGCCTCGGGACACTTGCAGGGTTGCCTCAGGCTGGTGGTTCAGAACTAATTCAAATTACGTGTGGTCAATGTAATAGGCAAAACCAGTGCTGGCGGCTGCCAATCATAAAATATGTGGACAAAAAGAAGTACATCTCGTCCCTCACCACATAACTAACCCTTAGGATGTCTTTTAAAAATAATTTAATATGTATTTCAAATAAAAAAAACAAAAAAACTTTTGACCTAGGGGTGCCGTTAAAAAAATTCTGATACTCTAGGGATCCGTGATTCAAAAAAGTTTGGGAACTACTGCCCTAGGCATTTGCCTAGTTTACCTATGCCTATGGCCGGCTCTGTGTGTGGGGCTCTAGTGATAAGATGTTGACATCAGTCATGCTAGTTTTTACTTAATACAATCTTTGTAAGGAGGATGATGTCATTTCAATAGAATTGATTATTTCTGGAAGCACAGAGTATATTATATATATATCCACACAACACCCAGGACCCAACTTTTGAGATATTCACAAGAAGAAAATGATCCTCAGGCTTCTGACGTAATAACGTTGGGAACACAAGCTTCAAAGCGCAGCTCACAATTTTACATTTCTTTTGGGAAATGCCCAGAATTCCAGTCATCTTAATTCCCACTACTACTAATTGTTACTCAGCCCTGCAAGGTCAAAGGCAGTTTCCCTTTCTACACAATCCGATCTGAATCACTCTCATATGTAACCACAGGGAAATTTTCTTAGCGTTCTCTTCGGCATAGTATTGCGGAATTGCTGTATACTGCGTGTATTACTGTAATACCAGGACTCTTACTCCCGAGCTCTGCGACTGACACGGCTGTGATCTAGAGCAGAAAAGTCTGAAACTAACATCGGCGAAGTCTCCAGTTATCAGTGCATCCTGACATTGGGCCTCATTCAGAAGCGGACCCAATGCACAAGTGTCAGAGTCGCAATAAGCACGCGTGGCGATTTGAGTAGCGACGGCGGATGCGGAGACGAATTATGTGCATAATGAGTGACAGGTAGTTAGTTTGGCTATGTACAGATGGAGCCTCGCTCATCTAGCCTTCTCTGCTGCACCACGGTGCACCAAGGTTTATTAGCATACGCCTTTCATCTATTGTTCTCATCTGCAATACAATACAGAGAGAACAATACAGCAGGGGATTAAGGGGGTCATTCCGAGTTGACCGCTCGCTAGCTACTTTTTGCAGCGCTGCGATCAGATAGTCGCCGCCTATAGGGGAGTGTATTTTCGCAAGTGTGCGAACGCATGTGCAGCCGAGCTCTGCAAAAACATTTTGTGCAGTTTCTGAGTAGGTCTGAACTTACTCAGCTGCTGCGATCACTTCAGCCTGTCCGGTCCCGGAATTGACATCAGACACCCACCCTGCAAACGCTTGGACACGCCTGCGTTTTCCCAAACACTCCCAGAAAACGGTCAGTTGACACCCACAAACGCCCTCTTCCTGTCAATCTTCTTGCGATCGGCTGTGCGAGTGGATTCTTCGTTAAATCCATCGCACAGCAACGATCCGCTTTGTACCCGTACGGTGCGCCTGCGCATTGCGCAATAGTGACCAGATCGCTGCGCTGCGAAAAACGGCAGCGTGTTAACAGGTCAGAATGACCCCCTGAGTCATTACAGCAGGGGATTAAGTCTGACAGCACTGGCTCAGTTAATCCTAATAAAGGGATAGATGAGCAGGGTTCCATCTGTACACAATAGAATGGTGTCTGCACGATGCAATCACACTTGCTGATATCGGGAGCAACGGGGTAACGGGGGCAGCCACGCTGCATTCGACAGCATGGACCTTGTCTGCGATATCGCCCGTTGGACCTGCATGCATCTGATGGTGCATCTTTGCATACCTCCCAACCATACTTACCTACTTTGCTGCCTCCTCCTCCGGGAGGAGGCAGCGTTGTAGGTGCATGGGGGCGTGGCCGACAGCAGGATGGGCTGTTCGGGGGCATGACCAGCAGCAGGATGGGCGGTCCAGGGGCGTGGCATCAGGGGCGCGTCATCGTGACTCCACCCCCCGCTGTGCTGTGCCGAGAAACGAGGCGCTGCATAGCGGGGGGGCGGAGCTATGATGACGCGATTCAGAGCGAATCGCGTCATCGGACCCCCTCGGGCCGCCCACTTGTTCTCTGCTGCGGGCGGCCGAGGGGGAAAGCGGGAGGCTTGCCCACCTTTCCGGGGGGCCGGGAGGGTCACCCGATTTTCGGGAGCCTCCCGGCCATTCCGGGAGGGTAGGCAAGTATGCTCCCAACTGTCCTGATTTTGGGGGGACAGTCCTGATTTTCAGGCACTGTCCTGCTGTCCCACCCGCAATGAAGGGGGAGAAGGGAGTTGGGAGGCTCCCCCTCACTAGCAGCAGTGAATAGATGCTGTGTGCAAGCATACAGGGGGAGATGTACTAAGCAATGAAAAGAGCGGAGAAGTGAGCCAGTGGAGAAGTTGCCCATGGCAACCAATCAGCTGCTCTGTATAATTTTACACTATGCAAATTATAAATGTTACTTCAATGCTAAATGGTTGCCATGGGCAACTTCTCCACTGGCTCACTTCACTCTTTTCACTGGTTAGTACATCTCCCCCTGTGTGTCTACTCACAAAGAGAGAGGGATTGGGGGCATGGCCAGCAACTCACAGGGCACTGGGCATTCCCCCACAGTGACGAAAACAGGGGGGTTGCTGGCGACTGTGGTAATTCTAATGAGGCCACTCCCCCTAGGCACGAGGCCATTAGTGTGCGTGTCTGTAGGATTCCCCGCAGCAGCGTCATTAGCATATATTTGCTGCATGCGAAAACTTAGCTGCGAATGCACCTGCTAGTGAAAATGATGGCATACACTACAGATAATCTTGGATGTCCCTGACCTGTAGCATCACTCACTGTACATGTTCCTGTTATTCATCAGTGACTTGTAATATGCTTAGAATTTTCAGTGAAGAGAACATAATACCACATATACAGGGACGTATCTAGAGACGAGGAGGCCCATGTGCAGGCTCCTCTCTAGCCGGTGGCAGCGCTGTGACTCTGGGCACCAGGGTCCCTAGTGCTGTCCCACAGTCTACAGCGCATGCCCAGATCTCCGGGAAAATGGAGTGGCGGCCATTTTCCCAATGATTTGTTTACTGCACATGCACGAAACACTGGGAAAATTACGCTGCACCATTTTCTGCAGCGCTGCAACTTCATCCCAGGTCTCCGGAGGGTAAGTATTACGAATAACGGGCGCAGGGTGTGCGGTGTGGGCCCCTTGGACCCCAGGAGCTCGTGTGCACCGCACACACTGCACCAGTTATAAATACGCCAGTACACATATACTGTATAATACATTGTGCACATATACTGTATAATACATTGTGCACATATACTGTATAATACATTGTGCACATATACTGTATAATACATTGTGCACATATACTGTATAATACATTGTGCACATATACTGTATAATACATTGTGCACATATACTGTATAATACATTGGGCACATATACTGTATAATACATTGTGCACATATACTGTATAATACATTGTGCACATATACTGTATACTACATTGTGCACATATACTGTATAATACATTGGGCACATATACTGTATAATACATTGTGCACATATACTGTATAATACATTGTGCACATATACTGTATAATACATTGGGGTAGAGCATACTTACTACAGATAGGGGACAGATTTAGGAATAATAGATAGAAGGAGTTGCCATATGAGTGGTAAGAGATGATGGAGAATGAATGAGTTTGGTGGCATCTTCCATGAAATGGGCAGATTCTAGCAATATTTTTAGGGTAAGGGTCACAGCAAAAAGGAGGGATTCTGGATGTGAGGAGTAAGGGCCAAACTGCTGATTGTTGGATTCATAGACAGAGGGAGGGGCAGTGATGTCACCTGATAATAACTGACGTGCTCTGCTTTACCAAGTGACTGTGTCCAGTATGTGACTTTAGCATATACATGCTCATAATAATGTACTATAATCTATCTATGGGGTGAAATCATAACATTTGCAATCTTAAGGGCCCCATACACTAGAACGATAATGCCCGATTTGATCCGATTTCGACCTTTAGGGCCAATAAATTGGATGAAAAGTGGCAAATCGGATGTGATTTACATCCGATCCGATGTGCGGTCCCGTGAGCATCGGATCGGAGCCCCTAGGTCGTTAGTGCTGCACTCGTGATATGTCAGATCCCGCAGGCATGGCTGGGATTGCATGCGATACATCGTATGCAAAAGGACCACATACGATGTATCGTATGCGATCCTGCTGCCCGGGAAGCTGCCAGGGCGGTTCAAGGGAAATCGCATCCGACTTTAGCCTCCGACATGTCACTGTAGTGTATGGGGCCCTTTAATTCCACTGCTATTACCAAAAAAAAAAATCATAATTTTTTTTTTCGGGGGGAAGGGGGAGATGTCTGAATTTAGGGTTTTGCCAACTTCAATGCAATAGATAAACAATGTGAATATACACGCCCTAGTAAAATGTTTGACCATGAAAATTTGCATGCAAGAAAAGTGCACTTATGTGTTTATGTGGGTTGGGATTGATATGACGACGGTCGGGGTGCTGGCAGTCAGTATACCATCCGCAGCATCCCGATGGTGAGAATCCCGACAGGGGCTTGGTAAGTATACTTATCTTCCCCCAGTGCTCCCCTAACCCTCCCTTCCCGCCATCTAAACCTAACCTTCTCTACCCGCAGTCTAACCCTAACCCTTCCTCTCCCGCAGCCTAACCCTAAACATCCCTGGTGGTGCCTAAACCTAACCCCCCCCCTTCCCGCCGTCTAAACCTAACCTTCCCTCCCCGCAGTCTAACCCTAACCCTTTCCCGCCCGCAGCCTAACACTAAACATCCCTGGTGGTGCCTAAACCTAACCCCCCCCCCCTTCTCGCCACCTAAACCTAACCTTCCCTCCCCGTAGTCTAACCCTAACCCTTCCTCTCCCGCAGCCTAACCCTAAGCATCCCTGGTGGTGCCTAAACCTAACCCCCCCCCCCTTCCCGCCATCTAAACCTAACCTTCCCTCCCCGCAGTCTAACCCTAACCCTTTCCCGCCCGCAGCCTAACACTAAACATCCCTGGTGGTGCCTAAACCTGACCCCCCCCCCCTTCCCGCCGCCTAAACCTAACCTTCCCTACCCACAGTCTGATCCTAACCCTTCCTCTCCCGCAGCCTAACCCTAAACATCCCTGGTGGTGCCTAAACCTAACCCCCCCCCCCCTCCCGCCACCTAAACCTAACCTTCGCTACCCGCAGTCTAACCCTTACCCTTCCTCTCCCGCAGCCTAACCCTAAACATCCCTTGTGGTGCCTAAACCTAACCCCCCCCCCTATTCCCGCCACCTAAACCTAACCTTCCCTACCCGCAGTCTAACCCTAACCCTTCCTTTCCCGCAGCCTAACCCTAAACATCCCTGGTGGTGCCTAAACCTAAACCCCCCCCCCCCCCCCCCCGCTTCCCGTTGCCTAAACCTAACCTTCCCTCACTGCACCCTAACCCTAACACTTGCCCGAGGGTGCCTAAACCTAATCACCCCTACTGCTCGATGCCTAACCGCCAGCGTTGGCATTCTGAGCAGTGTCGGGATACCAGCATCGGTATGTCGACCAGATCCCGTTTCTGTTCACTCGGAGGCTTCTCAAGAAATGTCTAGCTGTGCTATAGTAGCTGTTGCATCAGATGCACGTCAGGAGTGACAAGTTAGTAGAGGTAGCAAAAGGTATAAAGATGTAGCGTTACGGTACTTCTAATAAATGTGAACATTGCATTACCCTATTGTAAGCAATATAATACTGTAATGAAGTGTGATATACACAAGAGAGAATAGTGTCTGGACAGTTAATAATAAATGCAAGAGTTGCATGTTCCATATAAAATGTAAGTACATGCAAACACAAATACAAAACACAAGTACAAAACAAACACAAATACACAACACAAATAAAAAACAAACACAAATACAAAACACACATACAAAACAAACACAAATACCAAATACAAATACAAAACACAAATGAAATACAATTATCTCTGTTTTCCCTATTTAAAAATCAAGTGGTTATCTACTTTCTTGCTGTGATTAAATGCTACTTAAGTGAAGCGAGGGACACAACTTCATGTAATATAGCAACAAAACTGATCATTTAAGTACTGTCAGCTGAATGGGGCAATATACAATCAGCCAATCAGAATCATTTAGGAGGAGATTAATCAGAGCTTGCAGAAAGATAAAGTGGAGAGAGAGACAAAGTAACAACCAATCAGCTCCTAACTGTTATGTTACAGGCTGTTAGAAAAAGGAGCTGATTGGTTGGTACTTTATTGCTCTCCAAGCTCTGATAAGTCTCCCCCTTAGTTAGTTTTCGCTGGCTGTCATCATCACCATGTTCTATCCTTTTGTATCATTGCTCCTAAGCGATATAGCGATATATACCCTGACATACCACTTGTGGTTTGGTAAAGGATGTCTAGCTTGTTGGGAGTTTGTGTGAGTTTGATGTAACTCTCAGACATCATTTAAACGTCTTCTAAAGAAGGGACTTCAACTCTCAAATTCTTTTTTCTCAAAAAGAGCACAACAAATATTTGGCACCAGTTTAAACAAAAATAAGAGAATGGGTAACTAAACGTAATCCAGACTTGAATACTTTCCCAGAACGCCTCTCTTTCTTGGGTGGTACTTCTTTAAGTCTCCCGCTCCAGAGCTGCTGCTGCCCGCTTCCCTGCGGAACTGCACATTTGTGAAGTGGGCGGTGTGGGAAGGAAGAAAGTGATCACATCATCGATGCCCCGCCCCTCGCTTTAAAGATGCCAATTAACCTCAGCAGTGTGTAGCAGGGCCACAATGATCGGATTCCGGTTGTACGCCGCTGCACTACCCACCTATGCTGCATCATGCCCCCCACTGTGCCAACCTGGAGGGGGCACCCAGACAGTTGACAAGCATAACATTTCTCAATCACTGTATGCACGCATGTGTTTTTGTTTACAGTGTCCATCTATATAAAATTGTTCACGAATAGAATGCACAAAAGGCATCTCATGAAAGTTGCTTTTGAATACGCGGGGGAATTAAATTATATTATTCTGAAAATCGCATCTACCAAACAATTACTGCGAACATCTCTTTTTCATTTAGCAAATGACTTGGAGCTGCAGTAATTGATTAATAATTTACAGTTTTGTAAATAAAAGCTTTCGGCTTTTTATGTTTATTAAAAGAATTCCCCAGGACCGTTCCAAGCAGCATTTATGGAATGTTCTGCTTTTTTTTGTGTGTTAATTGCGACAGAATGTAAGTATCCCGCAGCAGATGTTTCTAGATGGCCTGGCCCCTGATTTCTAAGTAGTGCTGATGAATATTTTCTAATGGGGTTAAAGACGACCTTTACATTTTTTTTTACCAATCAATTTAAGGTTGGATAATAAGGATTACATAATTCAGTGGGATCTCCACCCAAGCCTGTCTATGAGGACAGCACATAAAAAATACTTTTACTAAATGACCTAATGCTTCTTAATCTGAGACTATGGACAGCCAGTGTAAGGATCTGCGGGCCTAATTCAGACCTGATAGCAACAGCAAAATTGTTCTCTAATGGGCAAAACCATGTGCACTGCAGGAGGGGGGAGTTGTAACATGTGCAGAGAGAGTTAGATTTGGGTGGGTAATTGTGTTTCTGTGCAGGGTTAATACTGGCTGCTTTATTTTTACATTGCAATTTGGATTTCAGTTTAAACACACCCCACCCAAATCTAACTCTCTCTGCACATGTTACATCTGCCCACCCGGCAGTGCACATGGTTTTGTCCATTAGAGAACAATTTTGCTGCTACAACCAGGTCTGAATTAGGCCTCGTGTACTGTGTTTTCCATGCAGAAGTAGCTACATAGTTACACAGCAGAAAGTAAAAGTACCCCGTAAGACAAAAACGGGTTGGTACAGAGCACATGTACCCCCTCCCATGCCAGACACTCACTTAACGTTTTTCACCTGCATTCAGCCTTCCAAGTGGCCCATTGTTGGAGCTTGATGTGTCCTGTGTGGGTGCCTGTGTCATTACTTTATGTTTTTGGTCCTATAGTTATCCCATAGTTGACAGTAGTCCTGTAGGACCAGTGGTGCAAGTGGGCGGGTACGGGTGGGTACGGCGTACCCATAAGAATTTAGCCGTGGGTACGCCGTACCCACACCGACGGGCCGCCGCTCCTCTTCCTTCCCTCCCTCCCCCACGCCGCACACGCCGCACACGCCGCACACGCCGCTGATGTGAGGGAAGGAGAGTGCAGCCTGCGCCTCTCGTTCCCCTCAGTCTCCGGTGGGTGTTTCAGTTTACTTCAGCGCCGATCCGTGAGCCAATCAGAGCTCGCACCCGCGAGCTCTGATTGGCTCACGGATCGGCGCTGAATTAAACTGAGACACCCGCCGGAGACTGAGGGGAACGAGAGGCGCAGGCTGCACTCTCCTTCCCTCACATGACAGACAGGAGGACAGCGACGGCAGCGGTGAGTAGGGGAGGGGGGCATGTTATACCTGGCACTGGGGGGGCATGTTATACCTGGCACTGGGGGCATATCTGGCACAGGGGGGCATATATACCTGGCACTGGGGGATATCTGGCACTGGGGGGGCATGTTATACCTGGCACTGGGGGCATATCTGGCACAGGGGGGGTATATATACCTGGCACTGGGGGATATCTGGCACAGGGGGGCATATATACCTGGCACTGGGGGCATATCTGGCACAGGGGGGCATATATACCTGGCACTGGGGGCATATCTGGCACAGGGGGGCATATATACCTGGCACTAGGGGATATCTGGCACTGGGGGGGCATGTTATACCTGGCACTGGGGGATATCTGGCACTGGGGGCATATCTGGCACAGGGGGGTATATATACCTGGCACTGGGGGATATCTGGCACAGGGGGGCATGTATACCTGGCACTGGGGGCATATCTGGCACAGGGGGGCATATATACCTGGCACTGGGGGCATATCTGGCACAGGGGGGCATAAATACCTGGCACTGGCGGCATATCTGGCACAGGGGGGCATATATACCTGGCACTGGGGGATATCTGGCACAGGGGGGCATGTATACCTGGCACTGGGGGATATCTGGCACTGGGGGGGCATGTTATACCTGGCACTGGGGGATATCTGGCACTGGGGGGGCATGTTATACCTGGCACTGGGGGATATCTGGCACTGGGGGGGCATGTATACCTGGCACTGGGGGATATCTGGCACTGGGGGGGCATGTTATACCTGGCACTGGGGGATATCAGGCACTGGGGGGGGCATGTATACCTGGCACTGGGGGATATCTGGCACTGGGGGCATATCTGGCACAGGGGGGCATATATACCTGGCACTGGGGGATATCTGGCACAGGGGGGCATGTATACCTGGCACTGGAGGATATCTGGCACTGTAGGGGCATTTCTGTATCTGGCACGGGGGGGCAATGTATATCTGACACAGTGGGGGCATTTGTGTATCTAGCACTGTGGGGCAATGTGTATCTGACACTGTGAGGCAATGTATGGCACTCTGGGGGCATTTCTGTATCTGGCACTGTGGGGCAATGTGTATCTGGCACTCTGGGGACATTTGTGTATCTGGCACCGTGGGGCAATGTGCATCTGGCACTGTGGGGCAATGTGTATCTGGCACTCTGGGGACATTTGTGTATCTGGCACTGTGTGGCAATGTGCATCTGGCACTGTGGGGCAATGTGTATCTGGCACTGTGAGGCAATGTGTATCTGGCACTGTGAGGCAATGTGTATCTGACACTCTGGGGACATTTGTGTATCTGGCACTCTGGGGACATTTGTGTATCTGGCACTGTGGGGCAATGTGTATCTGGCACTGTGGGGTTATATGTATCTGGCACTGTGGGGCAATGTATATCTAGCACTGTGGGGCAACGTGTATCTGACACTATTGGGGTCATACGTGTATCTGCCCCTCCCCCATATGTGTATCACGCCCCCATTTTCATTGGCCACGCCCCATGTGGCATTTGGCCACACCCATTTTTTTGGCAGTACCCGTAAGACATTTTTTCTACTTGCACCACTGTGTAGGACTTACCATTACATCAATGAATGACCCAGGTGCCTCATGTAGTACTCAATGTGACTGCCACTGTGTGATCCATGTGGCCTCAGATTTCACTAAATCAGTATTGGTTGTACAGGGTTCCCGTAGGACCAATATTGTGATTGCGAGTGATGGAACCATACAGGCCCCAACCACCACTATCCAGCCAGCTGGATGGTTTTCACTGTTCCACCACATAAATTCACCCACTGAAGGAAATAATGTGTGATACCATGGTGGTGTTACGTTCCCTGTACTTGGTACTCCTGGAACTGGGCGAATGAGCACCAAGTACAGGAACGTAAAGCTGCAATAGATACGGAGCTCAGCAGCAACCCCTACGGAAACCTGACTCCATTGTCTCACCCTCGTTGTCTGCCCACGCCTGCGTGACTATGGTTTCTTGGGCCCACGGCAGCCGCGTTTGAAGGGCGGATTAGGTCTGCCCAACTCCGATGCCCCCAGGTCTTAATGTGAGACAAGGCGTGAACCGAGACGGGGTGATGACAAGGGGAACCTCTAACTAAAGACAGAAATACAGAGTTAGGGGCGCTACAGAACTTAAATAAAAATATGTGCGGCACAGCCGCCAGGATAAACAACAAAGGAAATGCTGTTCACACGCCGATACAATACTGTTGTGAACCGACGGTAACAGCATATGCAGAACCCTCTGCAAAACACCAGTAACTAGAAACTAAAGAATACAGCGGCCTTGACCGACGGACGTGGCAAAGCTGCTACTCACGGAACCGGTACAAATACTGGCAAAAGGACAGGAACCCCCAATGTAGCCGACACAGACTCTCAGGACCAGAGGACAGGCAGAGTTCCAACGACTGAGCAGTGGACACCAAGGAACAGGATACTGAATCAGGATCAGGAATAGACAAAGCCACTGGACTTCAGGACAGGAACGCTTCATGGCAAGAAGCTGGATCAGACACTGGATCAGACACTGGATCAGACACTGGATCAGACACTGGATCAGACACTGGAAGCAGCTAGACAGAAACTGCTAGACAGGAGCTCAGGAACTGGACAGGAACTAGCTCAGAACTATCACCAGCGTCTGTGTATTGCACTGAGCCAGAATATAACAGAGAGCCCTAATTAATTATGCCGTGCAGCTGCCCTGTTGCATGACTCCAAACTGACAGGTGCAATTGACAGACAGGTGAGGCCAAACACATGGAAACAGGCTGCAATTACACAGACTCACCACTGGCAGCAAACAAGAGTCTTCTAAACCAGATCAAAGGGAAATCCTGGCCTGCAAGAGAACTATAACATAAAATACACAAACGGAAAACAGGAATGAACCACTACCTGTGGTTCATAACAGTACCCTCTCCTTAAGGGTGGGCTCCGAACACCCCATGACACCCACGGGGAACAGAAACAGAAGTATAACATAAAATACATAACCAAATTGCAAAACAGGAATGAGCCACTACCGTGGCTCATAACAGGTGGCATATGGGGTATAGTGAGTGCAATGCAGACAGAACAGCAGTCTTGATGGGAGATGGTCCTAATATGGAAATACTTTCCAGCTGTACACTGCCACAGCAGAGAGGCAAGGTTTTCTTCCCCAGGCTAACAAAGCTAGGGACACAAATATGACACAATAGAGTAACGCAGTTTAATCCGCAATCTGGTATAAGGCAAAAACCAATCATGGCATAGATAATCAGTTATATCTTACACTTACAACATAGGGAGTTGTATACAATTGCTGTATGTAACACCTTGCTACAACATTTTAGCAATACCCACAACAAGGTAATACATTGGAAATTCAGCACTGAATTGAACTGTATTATTGTTTATGCAATAGCGGCCTAGAGATCACGCTGCGCTGAATTGCAAGCCCTCTCAAAACGATATACATCCCGACCTTATGCCGGACATACACTGTCAGATAAAAGGTCTGTCAGGCTGGCAGCCATTTTACCTGACATGCTGAAACCCTCCAATATCGTGGCCATACACTGAGAGATACACTGTGAGATACCTCCCAGTGAATGGCCATGATTTCTGCATTCCTCCCATGTGAAGGAACCGGGGAAATGTTGGGCAGTAGGCCGCAGCAGCACATACACAGCCATGTGGCCGATCAATTATCGGATCTTTCGGACACAACGGACAATTTCAGCTCTCCCAACAGACCAATACTCACTGATCAGAAGTGGAAATTCCAGTGTTCAAATATCGGCCCGAATAGGCGAATAGGTGACAGTTGAACAGTGTATGCCAAGCACTGGGATCTCTCTCAGACTGAGGTTGCAGTCTCTCTAAGGGGGAAATGTACTAAGCAGTGGTGAAAGTGGAGAAGTGAGCCAGTGGAGAAATTTCCCATTGCAACCAATCAGCTGCTCCGTACAATTGTATAATATGCGAATTAGAAATGTTACGTCAATGCTGATTGGTTGCCATGGGCAACTTCTTCACTGGCTCACTTCTCCACTTTTATCACTGCTTAGTACATGTCCCTCTAAATCCTTAGCCTGTAGCTTAATCTGTCGGTCTACGGCTGCTGCCACTCCCAGTATCTCTCTAAGGATGTGGCTATCGTCTCTGCTCAGGATGTCTCAGTCTATGGCTGCTTACTTTAAGCCTTCAAGAGGCTCAAGGCACTTAAAACGGGAACCCTTCTCCTCTTGTCAGCACCAATCCCCTAGCTGTGTCCACTGTATGTGTGCCTCCTCCCCCCACACCTCCACGAGGCAGCAGCAACAACGCAGGTCATTGGCGTTTCTATAATGGGTGCAATGTGTGTGGTGCGCACATGCCCCTGGTTCCAGGGGGGCACACACCGTACACATGTTTTATTACTTACCTTTTCAGAAGTCCCCTGTTGGAGATCCAGCTGCGGTAAAAAAAAATTGCTGGTAAAATGGCCACCGCGCATGCGCATTAGGATTACAGGGGCAGATATATTAACCTGGAGAAAGCATAAGGAAGTGATAAAGCCGTGATAAGTGCAAGGTGATAAACACACCAGCCAGTCTGCTCCTGTTAATTTGCATATTGGAGCTGATTGGCTGGTGCATTTATAACCTTGCTGTTATCACTGGTTTATCACTTCCTTATGCCTTCTCCAGGTTAATACATCTGCCCCATTGTCTCCGGAACATGCCGGATGCCATGTTTCCAGAGACCTGTGCATGAGCAGTAGACTCTACAGTGCCGTAAGGAGGAGGGGACACACCCGAAGTCTGCACACATCCCCCCTCCTCTGTAAACTCCTGACACAGTTCCTACATGCACTCCTTTTTTACTAATTTCTACCAAGGAACCATCAGTAATACAGTAATTCCTTCACCTGCTGCAGCTCTCCAAACTCTGGTACCACAACATTCTATTACTGCTGGCAGTGTCACTGTGGATTCCGGGATCCGGTCTGAAGATCGACAGTGTCAAGGTCGACAGTCACTAGGTCGACATGGATGGAAGGTCGACAGGGTTTCTAGGTCGACATGTGCTAGGTCGACAGGTCTAAAGGTCGACATGAGTTTTTCACATTTTTTTCTTTTTTTTCATTTTTTCATACTTAACGATCCACGTGGACTACGATTGGAACGGTAAAGTGTGCCGAGCGAAGCGAAGGCACCATGCCCGAAGCATGGCGAGCGAAGCGAGCCATGCGAGGGGACGCGGTGCACTAATTTTGGATCCCGGTCACTCTACGAAGAAAACGACACCCAAAAAAAAAAAAATCCTCATGTCGACCTTTAGACCTGTCGACCTAGTACATGTCGACCTAGAAACCCTGTCGACCTTCCATCCATGTCGACCTAGTGACTGTCGACCTATAGTGGTCGACCTAAACATTGTCGACCTAGACACTGTCGATTTGATGAACCACACCCGTGGATTCCTGTGTAACTCACTGCTCTATACTGCCAGCTGGCATAGTGGTTAAACTTGGGTACTACAGCCAACTACTTCTATACTCTGTGTGTTCATCCTTTGGCCCTGCAGCATCTTGCTTCCCTGCTGCACCTGTTTCATATGGATGCCTTAGAGAGCAATATCCTCAGGTGACTCTGTCACTATCGGTTACCTTCCTTGTATGCCAAACCAAGTAAAGGGTTTTGTGACTTCACAACCTCTAGACTGCAAGCTTTCAAGAGCAGGGCCCTCTTCCCTCATGTGCTTTTCCTCCCTCACTTATACCATCATCTCCTCCATATTGCCGTTAACAGTGCTATATGCCACAGTGGTTATATAGCTTGTAGTCCACGTACTGCAATGTTTTGTACTGTAAGTCCTAGATTTATAAAGACGCCACCGCCAACATCGCCGCTACCGCTGCCACAGGATCGACCCCCCTCATTTCGACTACCACCCCCACCCCGTGCCGCAGCCCCCCACACAGTAAATATACTTACCGGTCCAGGGATCCGGTGATCGCTGCTCCTGCAGGGCTGCTGGGCACCGGATCCTGTGCTGTGACCCCGGTGCTGTAAAGTGAGCTGTCGTTTTGCAGCATCACTTTACTGCATCAGGGGTCACTTTTTTGTTTTAACCAGTGATCAGCTCTGTGTGTCCATCTGAAACACACAGCTGATCACACTGGCCGGGAAACACACAGCTGATCACACTGTGATTCACAGGGCGCACTGCAGTGTTTTTCTTTTACATTTTTTTTATGTAAATTCAGCCATATTGCATTTCCCATTATAAGTATGGGGAATACCATGTTGGTTGCTAAAAAAAAATACAATTAATGGGTTTGGAGCAGTTTTTCACGAAAACTGCTCCAAAAGCCCTTTAATACATTTCAGTGATACTGAAATAATGTGAAAAGGGTTTGAAAACAGAAAACACCCTTTTTCACATTTTTTTTGTAAAAAATAGGATTTTAATTAGCTACCGGTAAATCCTTTTCTCGTAGTCTGTAGGGGATACTGGGTATCCATTTAGTACCACGGGTATAGACAGGTCCACTGGGAGCCATGGGCACTATAGAAGTTTGATTAGGTGTGCTGGCTCCTCCCTCTATGCCCCTCCTAGCAGACTCAGTCTAGGAAACTGTGCCTAAGGAGACGGACATACTTTGAGAGAAGGATATAAAAAAGGAAAGTGGTGAGATTTCGAACCAGCACAACCATAACAAGAGGAAAGCCATGCTAACCAAAACTTGTAAACAGGAAGCATCGAGCGGGCGCTCAGTATCCCCTACGGACTACGAGAAAAGGATTTACCGGTAGGTAATTAAAATCCTATTTTCTCTCACGTCCTAGGGGATACTGGGAATCCATTTAGTACCATGGGGAAGTACCAAAGTTCCCAAACCGGGTGGGAGAGTGCCGAGGTTCCTGCAGAACTGATTGACCAAACTGAAGGTCCTCAGAGGATAAAGTATCAAACTTGTAAAACTTAGCAAACGTGTTCGAACCAGACCAAGTAGCTGCTCGACAGAGCTGTAAAGCTGAGACACCCCGGGCAGCCGCCCAAGAAGAACCCACCGACCTAGTAGAGTGGTCCTGTACAGATTTAGGAACCGGCAAGCCTGCCATGGAATAAGCATGCTGGATAGTTAGCCTGATCCAGCATGCAATGGACTGCTTTGAAGCAGGACTCCCAATTTTATTGGGATCATAGAGAACGAAGAGCGAGTCCGATTTCCTGTGACGAGCTGTTCTCTTTACATACACCTTCAAAGCCCTCACAACATCCAAAGACTTTGAAGTAGCAGAGGTGTCCGTAACAACCGGATCACAATAGGTTGGTTTATGTGAAACGCTGACACTACCTTAGGAAGAAATTGCTGACGAGTCCTGAGTTCAGCTCTGTCCTCATGGAAAATTAGGTAGGGGCTCTGGTAAGACAACTCCCCCAACTCTGACACACCTCTTGCTGAAGCCAAGGCCAACAGTGTGACGGTCTTCCACGTAAGGTACTTTACATCTACCTCCTGTAACGGTTCAAACCAGTCAGATTGGAGGACTGTAGCACCAAATTAAGATCCCATGGTGCCGTGGGAGGCACAAAGGGAGGTTGGATGTGCAGAACAACTTTCAAGAATGTCTGGACCTCAGGGTGAGAAGCCAATTGTTTCTGAAAGAAAATAGACAAGGACAAAATCTGGACTTTTATGGAGCCTAAACGTAGGTCCACTTCCACACCCGACTGCAGAAAAAGCAGGAAACGTCCCAGATGGAATTCTACCACAGAGAATTGTCTGCTCTCACACCAAGAGACATATTTCTTCCAGATACAGTGGTAATGTTTAGACGTTACCCCTTTCCTGGCTTGATTCATAGTCAGGATGACCTTATCAGGAATCCCTCTCCTAGCTAGAATCAGCCGTTCAACTTCCATGCTGTTGAACATAGCCGCGGTAAGTCTTGATAGACGAACGGGCCCTGTTGCAGAAGATCCTCGCGAAGAGGTAGAGGCCACGGATCTTCGAGCAACATCTTGAGAAGATCCGCATACCAGGCCCTTCGTGGCCAGTCCGGAGCAATGAGGATTGCTTAAAACTTTTTTCAGAATTCTTGGGATCAGAGGAAGTGGACGAAACATGTACACCAGCTGGTAGACCCACGGAATTGTCAGAGCGTCTACCGCCACTGCTTGTGGGTCTCTCGACCTGGAACAAAACCGCTTGAGCTTCTTGAGTCGAGAGGCCACCATATCGATTTGTGGATATAGCCACCGATGTGTCAACCACCGGAACACTTCCGGGTGAAGGCCTTATTCCCCCGGGTGCAGGTCATGTCTGCTGAGGAAGTCTGCTTCCCAGTTGTCTACTCCCGCAATGAAGACCGCCGACAACGCCACTGCGTGTTTTTCCGCCCAGAGGAGAATTCTTGACACCTCTGACATTGCTGCTCTGCTTTTCGTTCTGCCCTGTCAGTTTATGTACGTCACTGCCGTCACATTGGCCAACTGGACATGAATAGCCTGATTCAGAAGAAGAAAACAGGCTTGTCGAAGAGCGTTGTAGATAGCCCTGAGTTCCAGGATGTTTATTGGAAGGACGACTTCCTGACTTGACCATTTCCCCTGAAACTGCACCCCAACCTCTGAGGCTTGCATCTGTGGTTAGCAGAATCCAATTCTGAATCCTGAACCTCCAACCCTCGACTAGATGAGAAGTCTGTAGCCACCACAGGAGGGAGATCCTGGCTTTTGGCAACAGACGAATCCTCTGGTGCATGTGAAGATGCGATCCGGACCATTTGTCCAACAGATACATCTGGAAGGGCCTTGCATGAAACCTTCCTTACTGAATCGCCTCGTAAGAGGCCACCATTTTCCCCAGAAGGTGTATGCAGAGATGCACCGAGATCTGGGTTGGTTTCAGGACAGCCCGAACCATCGACTGGATTACCATTGCCTTTTCCAAGGGAAGGAATACTTTCTGAGACTCTATGTCCAGTATCATTCCTAGGAAAGGAAGCCTCTGTGATGGTTCTAGGTGAGATTTTGGTAGGTTCAGAATCCACCCGTGATCCAGGAGTAGTCTGGTTGAGAGGCCAATGTTCTCCAACAACTGTTTCCTAGACGGTGCCTTTATCAGAAGATCATCCAGGTACGGAATTATGTTCACTCCTTGTTTGTGGAGTAGAAACATCATCTCTGCCATCACTTTGGTGAACACCCTCAGTGCCATGGAGAGACCAAATAGCAGGGCCTGGAACTGGTAGTGATAGTTCTGCAATGCAAACCGTAGATAAGCTTGATGAGGCGGCCAGATCAGAATATGAAGGTATGCATCCTTGATAGCCAGAGACACTAGGAATTCCCCCTTCTCCAGTCCTGAGATTACCGCTCTCAGAGACTCCATCTTGAATTTGAACACTCGTAAGTACGGGTTCAACGATTTGAGGTTCAGAATCGGTCTTACCAAACCATCCGGTTTCGGTACTACAAACAAGCTGGAATAGTAACCCTTGTTTTGTAGATGAGGCGGAACTGGAACAATGACCTGGGTCTGTAACAGTTTTGAATGGCATCCTGTAAGGTTATTCTTGCCTCTGGTGAAACTGGTAAGCCTGATTTGAAGAATCTGTGAGGTGGGAGCTCCTGGAACTCCAGTCTGTAGCCCTGGGATATAAGGTCTATGACCCAGGGATCCTGGCATGATCTTGTCCAGCTGTGGCTGAAGAAGTTTAGCCGGGCTCCCACTCGACAGTGTTCCAGGCATTGCGGCCCACCATCATGCGGAAGGTTTTGAGGAAGCAGATCCTGAACTCTGTTCCTGTGAACCGGCAGTAGCTGGTTACCGTGGTTTACCTCTAGCACCTCTGGTGGCGGTAGAGGAACCTCTGGCCTTGCCCCTAAACTTGGCCATCCGAAAAGGACTGTAAGTTGGATCCTGAATGGGCCTTCCTAGCTGGGGGATCTGCAGAAGGTAGGTATGTGGACTTACCCGCAGTAGCTTTGGAGATCCATTTGTCTAGTTCATCTCTAAATAAGGCCTCACCTGTGAAAGGTAGGCCCTCCACGCCTTTCCTGGAGTCCGCATCCGCAGTCCACTGGCATAGCCATAGACCTCTGCTTGCAGACACTGCCATAGCTGTAGTGCGTGGATTAAGCAAGCCTATCTCCTTTATGGATTCCACCATAAAGTTCGCAGAGTCCTGTATATGTTGCAGGAGCAAAATAATCTCCCCTTGAGGCAAGGTATTTAACTCCTCAACTAGGTTACTCGACCATTTAGCAATGGCTTGTGTAATCCACCTACATGCTATAGTGGGCCCCTGGGCCACCCCCGCAGCTGTATACAAAGATTTGAGCGTAGTCTCAATTTTGTGGTCAGCAGCATCTTTTAGGGAGGCTGCACCCAGGCCAGGCAATACAATTTTCCGTGAGAGCCTGGAGACTGATGCATCCACTAACGGTGGATTCTCCCATTTTTTTCCTTTCCTCAGGAGGAAAAGGAAAAGATGATAACAACCGTTTAGGGATTTGGAATTTCTTATCTGGATTAACCCACGGTTCTTCAAACAGGGTATTTAGTTCCTTTGACACAGGAAAAGTGGCTGAGGATTTCTTTTTTTATATTAAAATAAGATTCCTCACTCTCCTCTGTCACCTTATCATGGATATTCAGAACCTCTCTGATAGCTTCTATGAGAGATTCTATTCTCTGCGACAGAGTACCCTCCCCCACCTCTGAGTCCACCTCACCCTCCTCCATTTCTAACCCCTCATCATCAGAGTCAGACTGTAGGATATGGGTCAAAGTATGTTTTTGCGGACAAATGGCAGGGGACTGAGACGCTGGTTTGGGTACTGAGTCTCTGTTCATAAACTCAGTCATAGATTGTCTTAAGTATTGTGTCTCTTTCTCATTCCGAGATAACTTAGTAGAAATTAAGGAAATCATTCCCCTAATGTAGTCCAGTCATGCTGGTTCAGCCCCACTAGCCTGGGAAGGGATACTACACTGAGTATACACTAGTGAACCCCCTGGAGAAGAGGAACACTGGACTTTACATGAAACACTCTCTTTGCCTGACATACTGTAACAGTGACAGCACACACACACACACACACACACAGGAAAAGGTTAAATGCACAATTAACCCAAAAAGAGCCCTTCCTGAGAGACACAGAGAGATTATGGAACCAGTACATGGCGCCCTTATCGCTAATGCCAAGCTTAGCCGGGTCGCAGACTAAGTACCTACTGTAGATTAGGAACTCAGTACACTAATAATCGCTCCCCACCTGATATGACCCCCTGGTACCGCTAAGGTAATCTGGAGTCTATCCGGAGGAGCTGCGCGCCCCTGTCAGTCAGCGTCTGTGTCAGCTGCAGTAGGGAAAATGGCGCCTGTGAGCTGCTGGATCCACTCATAGTGAAGCCCCGCCCCTTCAATGGCGCGCGATCTTTCCGCTCTTCTTTATACTGGCTGTATGTGTCTATATGCATAGAATGGAGACAGACTCCTTTTATGGCTTTGTTGCCAGTCTGGGTATTGTGTCCGCTGTTCAGCGTCTGTGTTCATACAGTCAGGAGATGCAGTCCGCCCCGTTTAGAAGCTGTGCATCTCTGTACCCTCATGCCACCATAATGGCCGGCGACCCGCTAGCCGGGATGCCAGATTAGTACTCACCACTCTTCATTCCTCTGGCTCTGTTAGGGGTGGCGGCGTACTGCGGGAATGTACGCTCGCCGTGGTGGGGCTTGCGAATAGTACCCTCAGGAGCTAGTGTCCTGTCAGCGGGGAACGGGACCATTAACCCTGAGAGAGGTTGGGCTGTTCCCCTCGCTAAGTCCCACGAAGCAGGCAGGCTGGTGCCATCCAGTCCTGCCTGAAAATAACAAACTTAGAAAATAAATGCAGAAAAACTCTTCAGGAGCTTCCAGAGACGTGGCCGGCTCCTCCGGGCACATTTTCTAAACTGAGTCTGGTAGGAGGGGCATAGAGGGAGGAGCCACACATCTAATAAATAGACCTCTAAGTCTTTTGTGCTTTTTTTCTTCTTTTGACTGCTTCAGTTTATCAACTATGGAAGGCGCTGCAGAACCCTTTCGGCTCCACATAAATAAAGGACAATAATAATAATTATTACTATGTCCTGCAAGCTCAGGGAAGTCCTCCACTTTCATTTCCAGTCTTCAAGTACTCCCAACAGGCAGGGCTGCCAACAGAAATTACGGGGCCTGGTACAGTGAGATCTTTGGGGCCACTTCAGATTATATATATATACTAGGTGATTCATCGCGCCCTACGGGCGCTCTTCACACCGTCGTAAGGGGCTACGCCCCGCTAAACTCGACAGAAAAGTGAAGGTGTAGAATAGTAGATGGTGAAGTTGTGGTGGAATGTTTGGTTTGTTTGTGTGTAGATGTAGTATGACAAAAGGGAATGTGATGGTGAATGGGGTGTAGGGTTTTGTGAGTGAGTGAGCAGTGTTTATAGGGGTGGCTGGTTAGATTGTTGGTGTAAATGTAATGCATAGTAAAGATGGTTGTGCAAGGCAAGTATGTGAAGATATGGTTAACATTTGAAAAATTTGTGTGAAAACTACATTTTTAGTAAAGTGTTGGGTGTCACCAAGGAGCTGTCCTTGTTGTTCAGTTGGTGTAATGTGTACTTTGACGTGATGTGCTTTTCTTGAGCGTGATAATGTGTGGAGTGTAGATTGTTGTGCAAGGGGTACATGGATTGTGATAGGTGTATGAAATGTGGTGTGTTTGGGGCCGTTAGGTGAGTGTGGAGTGTGGATGTGGTGTAGTCAGTGTATAAATTGGTGTAGGGGTGAGGGCTGGGTGAGGTTATAGGAGGTGTGGTAGTTGTAGGAGGTGTATGTGTGTGTTATAGGATGAGTTGGAAGGTGGCATGGCGGTGTGTGTTATGTTTTGGGAGCTTTGTGTAGGGTATTGTGGTGTGTGTGTGGACGTTTAAGGGAGTGTGGTGGGGAACACATGAATTGGCATGTTATTGCTTGTGTGTGGGACGGGTCCATTGTGGCAGATTGTTGTGTTAATGGGTTGACAGAATGCATGGGCAGTATAGACAGGGAGGTGGGTGTGTAGTAGGTGTAGTGTGGTGGTGTGCAGGATTGTGGAGTGTGTGGAAGGTACTGTAGGTGCTGCCGTGTAATTGTAGAGGGGTAAGTGGTTGTGTGTGTGGTTAATTGAACAGTGTTGGGTAGTGATGTATGGTGTTTGCGTAGTATACCCAGCGTCCCTACCATGCCGGAACAGAGAAGGGTAAGAGAGTGGTGTGCAAACCCCCCCCCCCACCATGTGTTGGTTGGGAGGTGTGCTGCGGACACACAGTGATGTAATCAGGGGGTCCACAGTTAAAGTTTCAGGGCTCCCCACTACCCCAGCACAAAGTGTATGGTAGAGGGGACTCCATTCCACACTGTACCGGAAGGCCCCATCAGCACAATGTGGTGACCCTGAGCATGTCCACATGACCGTCACTGGCAGCTGTGTGGGTGGGGGAGAGTGTCCTGTTGGCTGGTTTTAAATAAGTGTCTGGCATGGCAGCAGTATCCTGGCGCACCCCCACCGTTGCAAGAGGCACACACTAATAGATGGCCAGGCCCCCCCCCCCGCCCCCATAATATAAGGCAGGCCGCTCCCCCCCCCCCCCCCTTCCAGCACAATAGCAGCCAGCAAGTTATTTCCCACCCCACCAATATCAGCCTTACTCCCAAGGTGGGGAAGGGGGGGAGCGCTACTGCTGGCTCCTATGTAGGCCAGATATACTGTTGTTTGGCTGATGATGGTGGTGGTGGGGGTGGATGGGGAGGGTGTTGTTTCAGGGATTGTGGTGGGTGATAGTGGATGAGTAATCTTCCCCCCTTCATAAGTCATTCCACTTGCCCCCCCCTTCCAGCACAATAGCAGCCATCAAGTTATAGAACCCCCCCCCCCCCCCCCCCAGCAATATCAGCTTTACTCCCAAACTGGGAAAGGGGGGGTGTGGGTGCGCTACTGCTGGCTTCTAAACTGACGGTGGTGGGTGCGGGGGGTGGATTTGTGCTGGGTGATGGTGGAGTGGCGACAGGGCTGGCGGGCGCAGGCAGAACGGTGCGGGTTACGGAGGTAACGGAGGCGCAGCTGCCGTGGTAGTGATGGAGGCTTGCGGTCTGATGTGTCGCGGCTCCGTGAGACAGGGTGTGCAGCGGTAGTGGGGAGGGGAGGATAGTTATGTGCGTTGCTGTTGGCCAGCGGAAGAGAGCTGCGGGTGACGGGGCTGGGGAAGGCCGGAGGGAGCTGCTGTGGTAGGCTCCTGTCGGGTGTCTTCTGACAGCGTGAATGGGAGCTGGCGTGATAGTGAGGGAGCCAGGCTGTGCGGTGTGGTGGGCTCCGTGAGTGAGTGTGTGTAGAGCGGTAGTGGGGAGCGATGTGTGCGGGCGGGGTGTGGAGGCCGTGTAGCCATGACTGTATGTCCGCGGTTCGGCTGCACTGTAAGAGATGGTAGGGGGAGGGGGGGCTAGCGGCGGACTGGGTAGCGGCTGTGTGTGGCGCCGTGGGTGTAGTAGGTGGTGGTGGGTGTTTGCAGGGGAGGGGTGTGTGGGTCTCCTTGCTTACCTGGCAGTGTGGTCCGTCAGTGCAGTCAGAGAATGGTGTGTCTGCCTGGTGGTCTGTTCTGCTAGTGGTGTGTGGTGTGCTGACACTGGGACAGGGCAGGGTCTGTGACTCCACCCAGCGTTAGAAATGCAGGCACAGAGTCACAGGGCTAATATATAGGAGATGGGGACAGGCTCGGACTGGCCCAAAGGGGTACAGGGGAAACCACGGGTAGGCCCCACTGCCTGGGGGGCCCTTCTCCTGTAGGAATCAGGTTCTAGACTGTGCACTTGATTTATATATTATACATATGTTACCTTATACTGCACAGGATTATGATGTATTCTCTACAGTACATTGCTGTCATTAATCTAGCACATTATCATGCTGCACTAGCATTAATTACTATATAAATTATCAAGGAGTCCAGACCAGGTACTCTATGATGGTTAGCCAAACCTCTGTGGTGGCTGGCCACACCATCTTTGGAGGCTGGCCACACCTCTAATCATGGGGCCCTATCACTGCATACCCCCGGTGGGCCCTTCATGCTCCAGTCCGACACTGGATGGGGATGAAATCTGAATACATACAGAAACAGAATACAAGAAGGAATTACTGCTGAGGATAGCATTGCTATCTGTCAGTAAGACTCCCCAGACCCCCCTTTTTTCTACAAAGCGAAAGTGAAAGTCCTAATTTGGGATGGTATTTCTACTATGTGAACCAGGTAGATGGCCGCACATGTGCATATTAGCTGAAGTAGAAAGTTAACCCTTACCACGCCGCACCATAATCACCAAGATTCATGTATATGAGATATTAATGATAAATTGTGATGATTACAGATTTTTCATAACTCGTCCTGAGGGTTCGAGTCCCAGTACTGGCCCATATATGACCACTTTTGGAGATGGCGTTATCCTGGGTTTATTAAATTATTGGCATGAGGACCAAAGCTAGAAATGGCTGCAGCTCAGACCGGCACTTTATAGCTCATCCAGAGTGGTGCATGCGGAGGTTGGGATACACCCATTTGTTAGGCTAAATACACAGAGGCGCCTTAGCTTTCATGCCATAAACCCAGCACATAAAGTGAAAGTCTTCTCCAGAACGACAACAAGAAGGGTATTCAGGGGGGCCTAATCCAGAGTTCATCGCAGCAGCAAATTTGTTAGCAGTTGGGCAAAACCATGTGCACTGCAGGTGGGGCAGATGTAACATGTGCAGAGAGAGTTAGATTTGGGTGGGGTGAGTTCAAACTGAAATCTAAATTGCAGTGTAAAAATAAAGCAGCCAGTATTTATCCTGCACAGAAACAAAATAACCCACCCACATCTAACTCTCTCTTCTCCATTGGCTCACTTCTCCACTCTTTTCACTGCTTCATGAATAGACTCCTTGCCTGTTCATTCGAACAGTCCCACATCAACGGTAGCTGCACCGGTAACAGTAACTAGAGGCTAATTTATTATTGGTGTCCCCGCCACTAGCTATACATTATGTGCCACACACCTCTTAGACATACTTGCCTACCCTCCCGAAACAGCCGGGAGGCTCCCGAAAATCGTGTGGCACTCCCAGGCCCCCCGGAAAGCAGGGCAAGTCTCCCGGAGTCTGCCCATGTCAGCCAGCCAGCCCTCCCAACCGCCCGTAAACCTCCGCAGCCGCCTCCTAACTAGGCAATGATGTGAATTGTGGTGGATTGCGTCATCCTAGCCCTACCCCCTGCTCTACAATGCCTGTAATCTGGCCATTGTAGAGCGCGGGGGGGGGGGGGGGGGCAGGACCGCCCTGACGCAACGGCACATCTGCGCCGTTGCTCCACCCACAATCCTTGATGCAGCGCCCCCCTTCCCCATTGTATTGTTCTGGCTGCCCTCTCTCGGAGGGGGCAGCCATAAAGTCGGCAAGTGTGCTTATATATATATATATATATATATATATACTGTTTAATATGTCATCTCTTTATAAATAAAGGATAATACCAGGAATTTCACAGATAGAGAAAATCAAAGGAGAATTAAACATTTCTGATAAATCGGATTCAATTTACATTTCGCTCTAATGTTCCGAGTGTCTTTACGTGTATACCAGTCAGTAGCTTGCAAACCTACAATAAACTCCACAAGTAGAGAACCTCACTCACACTTCACCGAGTAGGAGAACATTGGAACTTGGATGATAAAATCCAGAGCTACCCCAGGCATCAATGGGAAAAAAATTTATTCAGGGTACAATCCAGCGCGTCTCGGAGAGTGTTTATGTAGCAGGATCTATTATATAGCACAGTTTAGACTCTGGATATAATAATAACAACCAAATTGGTGCTAATGGCATGCACGATGTAAATACTGCACTGTATAACAGAGACTGGGATTATTTATATATGCGCCGCGAGACAAATATACATTATTGACATCTCTCTCTCGTTTTTTTTTTTATTGAGCAATTTGCTAAAATAAAACACAACCTGGCTGCAGTGGCAGAGCTTCTGTGCACAAACAGGCTGGAGCTTGCAGGGAAACTAGTAATATATATAATTACTACTGTACCTCAGAGCGGCCAATAGTATTGCATTTTAGAGTATAGTTTTTATTTTGAAGGGTTTAAGTGGATGTTGCTTCTCTATTTTGGGTGATGGCCTTGCTAAATGAGGGCGTGGCTTGAATGGATTGGGGTGTGGTTTATAGATACGGTCTGTTGTGTTTTTGCTGTAGAGTGTTGGTAGGTGTATAAGTGTTGTAGGTGTAGAACCTTGGTACAGTGAGCAGGAACCGGACAGGTGTGAGTTTTAGGGCAGTACCTGTGTTGCAGCAGATGTTCCCTGCCAAGTTCATCAGAAACCATTATGAATAAAAGTAAGTAATTTAATAATGGACAGGCCAGCGGCCCACTAAAACATCTTGTCAGATTTTGCCGGAATACCACTGACCTGTGTTTTTTATGTGTATCATGTTTGGAATTAAGCCATCATTGATATTTCCATATTAAATGTTATACATTTTGAATGCACTTTTATCATGACGTATGTTAATTATTTGAATGTTTTTTTAGACTAGCTTAGTGCTGTATACAGATGCCCGGAACCTCCAACTATGGCACAACTACCATAGAACATGTCTCGCCATTTTGTGCCAATGCATCCCAAGGAATGGGAAGTTGAAGCCAGTGGGATGTCAAATCCTTTTGGGGTACTTGACGTGATCTGTGTACAGGGCTGTTTCTAGACAATTTGGCTCCCATTGCGAGTATTAAAAAGTACCCCCCACCCCCATAGACATTCAAAAATGTGCCTCCCCCTCCCCCATAGACAGGCTCACGTGCCCCCGACCTGGCCTCGCAGGAAAAGACGACTTTACTTTACACCCCAGTTTTTGACCCCGCAACAACAGACCTCGGCCACCACAGGGGGAAAAAAACATTCCACTATATTAAGCCCCTTGTATCATATTATGCCCCCTGCACCATATTATGTCACACACCGCAATGTCCGTGATTCATTATGCCCTACAGTAAAGCTTCTAATTACTTTTAAATTACCTGCTCGTTGCCAGGGGTTTCATGCGCTGGGTGTCATGCTTGCTGCCAGGGGTTTCATGCGCTGGGTGTCATGCTCGTTCCCAGGGGTTTCATGCGCTGGGTGTCGTGCTCGTTGCCAGGGGTTTCATGCGCTGGGTGTCATGCTCGCTGCCAGGGGTTTCATGCGCTGGGTGTCATGCTCGTTGCCAGGGGTTTCATGCGCTGGGTGTCATGCTCGCTGCCAGGGGTTTCATGCGCTGGGTGTCATGCTCGCTGCCAGGTCTTTCATGCGCTGGGTGTCTTGCTCGTTGCCAGGGGTTTCATGTGCTGGATGTCATGCTTGCTGCCAGGGGTTTCATGCGCTGGGTGTCATGCTTGTTGCCAGGGGTTTCATGCGCTGGGTGTCTTGCTCATTGCCAGGGGTTTCATGCGCTGGATGTCATGCTTGCTGCCAGGGGTTTCATGCGCTGGGTGTCATGCTCATTGCCAGGGGTTTCATGCGCTGGGTGTCATGCTCGTTGCCAGGGGTTTCATGCGCTGGGTGTCATGCTCACTGCCAGGGGTTTCATGTGCTGGGTGTCTTGCTCGTTGCCAGGGGTTTCATGCGCTGGATGTCATGCTTGCTGCCAGGGGTTTCATGCGCTGGGTGTCATGCTTATTGCCAGGGGTTTCATGCGCTGGGTGTCTTGCTCATTGCCAAGGGTTTCATGCGCTGGATGTCATGCTTGCTGCCAGGGGTTTCATGCGCAGGGTGTCATGCTCATTGCCAGGGGTTTCATGTGCTGGGTGTCATGCTCATTGCCAGGGGTTTCATGTGCTGGGTGTCATGCTCGTTGCCAGGGGTTTCATGTGCTGGGTGTCATGCTCGTTGCCAGGGCTTTCATGCGCTGGGTGTCTTGCTCGTTGCCAGGGGTTTCATGCACTGGGATCCATGCTCATTGCCAAGGGTAATGCTCATTTTATGTTTTTATTTTAACCCCTTTCATCTTCACACAAATAATAATATGGTTTCATTTTGGACAGTGTTATATGTTTTCCCGGCCTCTGCCCTCTCCCTGGCAGCCTTCCCTAAAGCTGGTGGGATTTTTAGCTCACCTAGGCTTCTGTTACTGTGTTCCTCCCTATAGTGTGTCCAAGTCATGGAACTGCACCATATACCATTTGTATAAAACAGCTGAATGTTATTAATAAGTTACTGAAAGTCTGAAACAAATCCCCTCCTGGTAATACTATAGGTACATGTTTTGAAGCCAGGAGGGCACTAATGCGAAGTCTCCATGTTGACAGCTTTAGGGAGGCTTCATTCTCTAACCAAGATGGCTGCCTTCTGTGCTTCTGCATATGCATGGCACCATCTGTGTTAGAGCGCTACAATGGGACACAGACGTGTTCCATTCAGCACGGTGAGACCTTGCAAATACTGTGATTCACAACCAATATACAGTCCCCAGCTGGTGTCTGTTTGCTCCGTTCCATGCTAAGTGTCTGTCACACGCATAACTGTCAGGACGGCGCTACATTCAAGTGACTGGTTAAGCATAGAAGGATAAAGTAATGGGGGTCACGGGCAGGTATATGCTATGACTTATGTTGGGCATACACACTACATTTATCTGGGCTTTTCAAATAATTGCTGCTTTGAAAATATGGGCTACCTTGCTGGATCGCACCCATGCCTGCTTCTCACAGGCTATTACATAAGGCCCCTAGTGAACCAGAAGGTATGTTTAAAATGGGTGTGGTACAAAATGTAAACTTTCAGAAAATCGACATCAGGATATCATTATGGTCTGAAGTCAGATCGATGTTCAGAATGTTAACACTACATCCACCTCCCCTCTCCTACAAGCCCTTCACTGGCTCCCCTTCCCCTTAGGAATCTAATTCAAGCTTCTCATACTCACTTACAAAGCCCTCACCCTCTGCTATTTACATCTGTGACCTTATCTCCCTTTACACTTCCGCCCTTCCTCGTCGCTCTGCTACTGCACGCCGACTCTCCTGCCTACCCAGTACTTCCTCCCACTCCTACCTCCAAGATTTCTCACGTGTTGCTCCATTTCTCTGGAATTCTCTACCTCACCCCTTCGGACTCTCCACCTCTCTACAGAACTTCAAACAGGCTCTCAAGACCCATTTCTTCACCAAACCCAGCCAACTCTCATCTCTGTGGCCCACGCTCACTGTCTACCCCATCTGTGTTACCCCTGTTGTATGCTCTCACGAGCAGGGCCCTCAACACTCATGTGCTTATTCTTCTCTTACTTAAACCATCTTTGACAGCACCAAATCCAGCGTTTTTTTTGCCACCCTGAAACTTATGTCAGTGTCATCTGCTGATGTAGCTATGTTTATTTACCCTGTAATTGTCCTATGTTGTCTTCAAGTGTAAGTCGCTATTTTCCTGTTTTAATTATTTGTTTATGTAGTCTGTAATCGGGTGCTGTGGTTACCTTTCGGCGCCATATACATAAAGGATAATAATAATAATAATAATAAGTGAGCTGTAAATCACTTAAAAACCAGCAGACTAAGCTTGTGGGGCAAATAGTTTTAATGGAATTTTGCCACCCTACGAGACATTCTGTTACGACTGAGGAATCTTCTTTCTGAGGAGACTTTAGAGATCTTCTGGACAATTACCCCTGTACACCCCAGGTTAAAACTCTTAGAACTCACCAGCAGGTCTCTAGCCTATAATAGCCGCTTTTCCCATAAGGCCTGATGTGCCTACCGGTACTGGGATGCCACCAGGACTTACGCCACTGTTGGTAGTATGAGCTTAACCCTGAGTGACCTGAATCAATGCCGATAGGAAGGAGGACCCAAAAAAAGGGGAGAGGAGTAGCACAAAGCAAAAGATAAGAGAAAGAGAATAACACTACGGTGGCAGGGAAAATCTGAAGAGCCAAAGATATAAAGATGGGAAAGTCCCAGACGGAGACTAGGAGAGTGAAAGAAGAGGTAGAGCGTTTAGGGAGAAAGAGAGCACATTAAACAGGAACACTGCTGTGAACTATAGTAGGCAACCAGGCGAGGTATTCACAGGCTAGAATTATTACCAAGAGACAAGGGCTCCCGCTTCAACCAGGAACTATGACCAGCACAGAATGACAGGCAGGCTAAGAATATAAAGGAGCATGAACCAATCACAAACCTTAAACTGAGGGCGGGGCTGGCCAACAATGTAGCCTCTGGGCTTTCCGTTTAGCCAGCCGCCCTCCCTCCATACCCCCTATCCCCTCTGCATGCATACGCAGCCGGTTTAAAGGGCGTGCCGCAAGGCAAGTTTCCCCTGACTTGTGGCATGCTCCCGTGAGCAGACATTGCCAGGGCTGCTTCATGGCCCCAGCCCATCCTTGCTGACTGCATTACATGTAAACTAGGCTCAGGACACCCCAGTCCGAAGGACACCTTTAGCTATTACAAATGACTGAAAACAAAGTGACAAAAGTTCATTTCTATTTGAATACATATTCACTTTACCAAATGCCTATTTTGTTAGGATCACTGCGCATCTACCATGCAGAAAACCTGAAGTTATTAAACACACATACATTCTTTTACACTCAGTATATTATATATTTGCTGTCCATATAAGGAAAACGAAGTCTAATTGTAGACATTCTATAGTTTGCTTTATAAACACTCTCTACGAGGGAAAAGATAGCTGTGAACTCCCGCCCATGTCCGCTGCACCTCATTTTTTTACCAACACTTCCTAATTTTTCATTTTTACTAACTCTTGGTGTTGGCATTAATAGGACTCGGTAGCTTTGAAGAAACGCCAGAAGTCGATTCCATTTTTCCAGCAGTTCTGCCAAATCCTAGAAACACTAATTTTATCTGCTAATTTCCACTGCACGGTTATGAAACTTTGGTTCCCAAACAGTTTCCAAGATCACATAGCCCAGCATGTGTCTTTACAGGTTTCTCCCTACTTTGTAATCTAAAACCACCACTGCTTAAAGGGGGCCTATCACCATCTCGGTCTAGGATAAACTCTAAACAGCAGAACTCTTACACAGGTAATGAGGATGGGGGTCATTCCGAGTTGATCGTAGCTGTGCTAAATTTAGCACAGCTACGATCATGTTCCCTGACATGCGGGGGGACGCCCTGCACAGGGTTAGTCCGCCCTCGCATGTCAGTCCCCCCCCCCCGCAGAAGTGCAAAGACATCGCACAGCGGCGATGCCTTTGCACTTCAGGAGTAGCTCCCGGCCAGTGCAGCTTTAGCGTGCTGGCCGGGAGCTACTCCTCGCTCCCCGGCCCGCAGCGGCTGCTTATGACGTCACGCAGCCGCTGCAGCCCGCCCCCCGTTCGGTCCGGCCACGCCGCCGTTTCACCCCTCCCGCCCATCGATTGCCTCTGCCTGTCAATCAGGCAGAGGCGATCGCTGTCCTGCTACGGCCTTCGGCCGTCCGTCATGCAGGGACCCGTTCGCCCTGCTGCGTTAAAACGCAGCGAGCGAACGGGTCGGAATGACCCCCGATATATACTGAAATATTGTGATTTGCTATGTTTGTGAGGTGATATCAGAACTCATTTTAAAACCTGCGTCTCTTTTCAAGGCTGACTCTGACTGTGCGTCTCAATCATAACTGCGGCCCTGTTTGTACACACAGTGTAACGCATGTGCTAAACAAGCTTTTAAGGATTTGCAAAGCGGCACTGCGCTCCCTCTTGTAATGATGCGGATGGTACAGGAGGAACAAATGGATTACAGGTTACCTGTACTGTCCTGAGATGGTGATCAGTGGCATATCTGTAATGGGTGCAGGGTGTCCAGAGAAAATGTGCTGTGGGACCAGTGGGGCACACACCGCACATCCTTCACCCGTGTTCTTTAATACTTACCTCTCCAGAGTCCTGCACTGACAGTGGCAATAATACAAAAATCACTGGGAAAATGGCTGCTACACCATTTTCCCAGAAGCCTTTGCATGCTCAGTAGACCTGGCACAGTAACAAAATCTACATACTTGCGCCGCTCGCTAGAGAGGAGGGGACCCGTGTGCAGGGTCCGTCTCTTAAAACTCCCCTGATGGTGATAGTAACAATACCTTGCACTTCCTCTGTAGGGTAAGATATGGCTGCCGCCGGTGCAGAGGAGGAACTTGTGAGTGGCGGGCCCTGGTTCAAAAATATAATTTGGGCCCCCATCCTCCACTCCATCCCAAGTTCACAATATGCCACACGGCAATGGGTGACAGGGAGTGGCAGAGAGTGACAGCATGAGGCATGAGGGGACAGAGGTTGAAAAAGAGAGGCAGTGGGTGACAACAGGAGGCAAGGGGAGGCAGAGAGTGATAGCAGAATGCAGGGGGTGGCAGAGAGTGACAGAGGGAGGCAGTGGGTGACAGTGAGAGACAGTGCGTGACAGGGGCACAATGTCCTATGTGATGTGGAGAACAGGGGCATGTACCTTGGTGGGGGTTGGAACACAGCGGCCTCCGCTATGTCTGTGACAGGGTCCCCCACCCCTTGTACTAATGGCAGTTCCGCCTCTGCAGTGATACTTGGTGATGGTCACCGACTGAGGTACAGTAGCCTTTAGTGAATAGGAAAAAGACTCCATCTCAGGTGAAATAGATATTTTTGCTGGAGATAAGACTGGAAAAGCTTTCATAAATAAGCACCGTAAAAAAAACAGGTCACATTTACTTTCAGAAACTATCTGTGAGCTTGAAATGGTTGTTCCACCAAACAGTGATTGTATAGGACATGAAAAACATAGGTTACCACATGCTGTGAAATCTCTGCACCAGAGGTGCCCTTAAGTTTCAATTTACACACACAGGTTTCTAAAGTGTTACTGTTTACTTAGACTTTGCACAAGTTGTTAACAGCTGAGTGTGTAATTAGGGTAGAGCAATGCCATCCTACGCAATAACTCAGGAATACACTAATGCAAACCACAGCTACGAAACTGCTTCGGGTTTACGGGCTTTTAATTGAATCTCTGTGATAGTCTGTTCTGGCATTTATAACACATTATATAAAACCAGAGCCTTCAGTAATAGGGGAATTAGCTATATCATATGTCACATTGTAATAATTGTACAGATGCCAACATTTTAACACTTTTTCCAAACATATACATGTCACACACTGCACTCAGTCACACTGAATGGCAATTAATTAATCTGTGTCTCTCCAGCAGTTATTGGACTACAAGTCCCAGAGTACCCTACCAGAGTCTCCACAACCTAGGCACTGAGCAGGAATTGCATCATTGGGGAATAAGACAACACTCTTTCCTCTACCCCTTTATCGCATACAGCCCCAGGAACGTAGGCCCGGAGCCTCCCCTGTGTTTCCCATTTGGAAAAGACAGAGCCTTTTGAATGCGCCCTTTTAGCTTACACCAGGGACTGATTCACAAATAAAATATATTGTTTACTTTTATCTTATCACTGAGATTAAGGGGGAGATGTACTAAGCAGTGCTAAAAGTGGAGAAGTGAGCCAGTTGAGAAGTTGCTGATAAAGCTAAATATTTATCGTGTATATAACCCTTTATGAGGTCTAAGAACACTGTACGCTATCTACGTGAGAAGTACCGTAAGGGTACGCAAGTTGCGTATCGATCGCTTAGCCGTGATCGAGACGCTCAGGCGTCACGTTCACTCACGGCCAAGTGATCGCAGGCAGGCAGACTATTGGCTGTTGACTTATCGTAATGATTCGCTATAGCGTAGCGGCGCTCGGGACCACGAGGAGATCACCAGCGATGCAGACGCTCACAATGTTAAACCTTTATATCTATACTCTTAACAATGAAATACACAGTAAACCTTAATGTAGAGACAAAGTGTAAGTGCAACCTTGTGTAACCTGATTAACTACAAAGCTGTTTGAGCGTAACCGACGCTCAGAGAATACTTAATACTATAAAGAATACACAGATACCTGGGCTTAGGGTCCGAAACCTATTATGTGTATTATGACTATTATACTTGCAAAAGGAATCACAGTACAAAGCATACACTACAATATAACATAAACCAACTAACCAGATAACTACACGGGAAATACAATACAATACAATTCAAGTCTAATCAAGGAAAAATACGAGAGAAAGAGAAGAGAGGGAGAGAGAGAAATGGCTCACAGTAAGACAATATGATTACGGAGAGAACTTACGCACAAGGGGAACGATCGCATGCGCCTCGATATCCAGCTCCCGATTATCAGCAATGAGAACCGTTGAAGAGAGTGAAGTTGGATATGGTCGGCCTGCTATTTATGCCCCACACACAATACAATTCAATGGTCCCTACAATCTCATTGTTCATTGGACACAGGAATTCGGCTTCGCATTATAACAAAAGGTCATAGGTTGATTCATACAGGTGGGCTGTGACTATTTCCAACTGCTCAGGTGGGAGGGAAACTGGGTTTCCCGCCGCATGGGTAATAAAGTGCAAATAAAGTAAATGTTCATAAACTTCTTATGTCCATAACTATTCGCACGAGCGATTGATCTGCTTCAAACCAACACCGGAATATTTCTAATTAAATATTCTTCCGATGGATACTAAACACCACTGTATTACTCCTATCTGACCCTTCGTATCAAACAAAGAGGGATTCCTCTGTTCATAAACATTCTATATTAACCAAACTTTCAGAATCTATCAAAGGGACCATGATCTACAAAATACATTATTACTGAAAATATGTTACGATTGAGTCGCACGCTACAACCACATAAACTCTACCGTAAATACGCATACCATGCGCCTGCGGGTGCCCGCGACTGTGAGTATGCGCACGTACGGGAGAGCGTACGCATGCGCAGCACGGACCTGTGTGAGGTGCAAATATGGTAGTGTGCATAGAGATATTTTTCTGACTTTGACATTGCCCATGGCAACCAATCAGCATTGACGTAACATTTATAATTTGCATACTATAAAAGTATACAGAGTAGCTGATTGGTTGCCATGGGCAATTTCTCCACTGGCTCACTTCTCCACTTTTATCACTGCTAAGTACATCTCCCCCTAAAGTGTGCTGCTGTTTGGAAGGTTAGACGACGGACCATGTGTGTGGCCCCTGAAGTGTATCAGGTAGCCCAGCTTTGCATTAGACTATCGGTGGACATCATAGCAGTATCACAGAAGCACAGGAAGAAACACAATCTACACCCTTCAGCGGACCAAGAAAATTAGGGGGTGGTCGCAGACGGCCCGCGAGCCAACCTGATGGGCAGACATGATGTCTATCCTAACTTTAACACCCAACCACCCCCTGCTGACCATTCAGCGCCAGCAGGGCTGGCTAGGCAGGAGGGGAGGGTGTTAAACCTAGCCAGCAGTTTTATCACCCATAGGATACAGTTGTCTTGTAAAACAAAAAAGAATAAATAAAAATAAATACACTTTAAAAAAGCACACAACAAAAAAGCAATGGGCCGATAAACAGCAAGGCTCATGCATTGTGAGTTTTCAAGTGAAATGTTTAGTTAGGATGTTCTTGGGGGTGTGGTATAGAGCAGGGGTGGGGAACCTTTTTTCTACCGAGGGCCATTTGGATATTTATAAAATCCTTCGGGGGCCATACAAAAATTCTCAACTTAAAAAATTACCCTGCCCCCCAGTAGGTCTGCCCCTTAGAGGTACTGTGTGTGCGCGCCGGAGGTGCGCACGCGCCAAAAAATGGGTGTGGCCAGTTAAAATGGGACGTGATACACATATGCCCCCAATAGTGCGGTGCCAGATCCACAATTGCCCCCACAGTGCCAGGTATACAAATGCCCCCACAGTGCCAGGTATACAAATGCCCCTCACAGTGCCAGGTATACAAATGCCCCTCACAGTGCCAGGTATACAGATGCCCCCACAGTGCCAGGTATACAAATGCCCCTCACAGTGCCAGGTATACAGATGCCCCCACAGTGCCAGGTATACAGATGCCCCCACAGTGCCAGGTATACAGATGCCCCCACAGTGCCAGGTATACAAATGCACCTCACAGTGCCAGGTATACAAATGCCCCTCACAGTGCCAGGTATACAAATGTCCCCACAGTGCCAGGTATACAGATGCCCCCACAGTGCCAGGTATACAAATGCCCCCACAGTGCCAGGTATACAAATGCCCCCACAGTGCCAGGTATACAAATGCCCCCACAGTGCCAGGTATACAAATGCCCCTCACAGTGCCAGGCATACAAATGCCCCTCACAGTGCCAGGTATACAAATGTCCCCACAGTGCCAGCTATACAGATGCCCGATGCCCTCCCCCCTCCCCTCCGTGCTGCTTACCGTGGGACACGGAGAAGAGCGCGGCTGTCGTGTGGGAGCGGCGGCGTGTAGTACTTCAAACCAGCCGCCGGTTCGAGAGCCAATCAGAGCTCGCGGACCGGCAGCCGCGGCTCCTGATTGGCTGCCGGTCCGCGAGCTCTGATTGGCTCACGGACCGGCAGCTGGTTTGAAGTACTACACGCCGCCGCTCCCACTCGACAGCCGCGCTCTCCTCCGTCTCCCTGTTCTGACAGCTGAGACACGCTGCCGCCGGACTGAGCGGCAGCGTGTCTCACTGACATAAGCTGGTGGGCCGGACCAAATGGCTTCGCGGGCCGTATACGGCCCGCGGGCCGGAGGTTCCCCACCCCTGGTATAGAGGGTCGACCATGTCTAGGTTGACCACTATTGGTCGACTAACTAGGTCGACAGGGATTCTAGGTCAACAGGGTTTCTAGGTCGACATGTTGTAGGTCGACAGGTCAAAAGGTTGACATGAGTTTATTTTTTGGGGGGTGTCATTTTCTCCGTATAGTGACCGGGAACCCCAATTAATGCACAGTGTCCCCTCGCATGCTACCGCTGCGCTCGGCACAGGTTACTATTCCCAATCGTAGTTAACGTGGATCGCTTAGTATGAAAAAGTTCAAAAAAATAAAAAAAATTGTGAAAAACTCATGTCGACCTTTTGACCTGTCGACCTAGATACCCTGCCAACCTAGTTACTCTCGACTAGTGATGAGCGGGTTCGGTTCCTCGGAAACCGAACCCCCCCCGAACTTCACCCATTTTACACGGGTCCGAGGCATACTCGGATTCTCCCGTATGGCTCGGTTAACCCGAGCGCGCCCGAACGTCATCATCCCGCAGTCGGATTCTCGCGAGATTCGGATTCTATATAAGCAGCCGCGCGTCACCGCCATTTTTACTCATGCATTGGAAATGTTAGGGAGAGGACGTGGCTGGCGTCCTCTCCGTTTATTAATAATATTTGTGCTTATTGCTTAATTGTGGGGACTGGGGAGCAGCTGTATTATATAGGAGGAGTACAGTGCAGAGTTTTGCTGACAGTGACCACCAGTATACGTTGTCTGCCTGAAAAACACTCCATATCTGAGCTCAGTGTGCTGCATATATCTGTGCTCATACTGCTTAATTGTGGGGACTGGGGAGCAGCTGTATTATATAGGAGGAGTACAGTGCAGAGTTTTGCTGACAGTGACCACCAGTATATGTTGTCTGCCTGAAAAACACTCCATATCTGTGCTCAGTGTGCTGCATATATCTGTGCTCACACTGCTTTATTGTGGGCACTGGGGACCACCAGTATATTATATAGGAGGAGTACAGTGCAGAGTTTTGCTGACCAGTGACCACCAGTATACGTTGTCTGCCTGAAAAACACTCCATATCTGTGCTCAGTGTGCTGCATATATCTGCTCACACTGCTTAATTGTGGGGACTGGGGAGCAGCTGTATTATATAGGAGGAGTACAGTGCAGAGTTTTGCTGACAGTGACCACCAGTATACGTTGTCTGCCTGAAAAACACTCCATATCTGTGCTCAGTGTGCTGCATATATCTGTGCTCACACTGCTTAATTGTGGGGACTGGGGAGCAGCTGTATTATATAGGAGGAGTACAGTGCAGAGTTTTGGTGACAGTGACCACCAGTATACGTTGTCTGCCTGAAAAACACTCCATATCTGTGCTCAGTGTGCTGCATATATCTGTGCTCACACTGCTTAATTGTGGGGACTGGGGAGCAGCTGTATTATATAGGAGGAGTACAGTGCAGAGTTTTGCTGACAGTGACCACCAGTATACGTTGTCTGCCTGAAAAACACTCCATATCTGTGCTCAGTGTGCTGCATATATCTGTGCTCACACTGCTTTATTGTGGGCACTGGGGACCACCAGTATATTATATAGGAGGAGTACCATACTTGCCTACTTTTGAAAAGTAGTTTCAGGGAGATTGTCGGAGCGCCGTTGAGGGTGTGTGTCATGGTCAGCCAAAGGGGCGTGTCTAGCACCACCCATGGGCGTATTTATTTCCACTAAGGAGTGTGTCCTGCAGTGGCAGGTGAAACCTGCAGTACGAAGAGCAGCATACCACAAAGGGTCATGTAATATGTATATAGGGGGTCATTCCGAGTTGATCACACGTAGCAACTTTTTGCTGCCCATGCGATCAACTAGACGCCGCCTATGGGGGAGTGTTTTTTTGCATAGCAGGGCTGCGATCACTTGTGCAGCAATGCTATGCTAAAAAAGTTTTGTGCAGAACAAGACCAGCCCTGCAGTTACTTACCCTGTGCGATGGATCCAGCGATGAAGGTCCCAGATTTGACATCAGACATCCGCCCTCCAACTGCCTGGACACGCCTGCGTTCAGATCTCTATGCCAGGAAAATGGTGAGTAGACGCCAGTGACGTGCGGTGGGGTGAGGCAGGTGAGGCAGAGCCTTTCCTGTCATACTAACGTTTAAATCAGAATTTTGATTGAATAAAGTATATGAAAAATACTAATAATTTGTTTGAATTATCTTCTTTGCGTTATTCTAATAATTTTATATCCCAAACTCTGGAGTAAAAAGCCTATGGCAGGTGAGGCAGTGCCTCACCTACTTATCTTTTCGGCACATCTCTGAGCAAAACTCCCCAAATTTCCAGGAGTTTATACTGCAGAACTTGTGATAAATGCCCAGATGTACCCTTTGGCTTATATATTGCATGGAAATCTGGCTATGGAGCTAGCCAGTGCCTCCTGAGCCATTTAGCTCACCGCACGTCCCTGGTAGACGCCCCGGAACGCCTCCCCGCTGTCAATCTTCTTGCAAATGTGCTAGCGATTACTTTCTTTTTTATACTGGAAGCTGCAACGACGCCCGTGCACATTGCAGCCGCTGCGCATGCCAGTTCCCACCCGTTTGCACCGCAGTGATGAACCGCTGCGTGCGAACGGGTTGGAATGATCCCCATAGTGAGTAGGGTACAGAGGGTTATATACTATGTATATAGTGAGTAGGGTATTGCTCACCACTGTTAGGCGTACCTCGGCACGGACGCCCATTAATGCTGAACCGCACCTGCTGTGTATTGAACTGTGCACACAGCTAGCCTTGGATGGAGATAAATCCGACGGAGATAAAGTACCAGCCAATCGGCTCCTAACTGCCATGTCACAGGCTAGTTTTAAAAAATGACAGTTAGGAGTCGATTGGCTGGTACTTAGTAAATACACCCGTAAGGGCCTAATTCAGACTTGATCGCAACAGCAAAAATTTTCTCTAATGGGCGAAACCATGTACAGTGCAGGGGGGGCAGATATAACATGTGCAGAGAGAGTTAGATTTGGGTGGGGTGTGTTCAAACTGAAATCTAAATTGCAGTGTAAAAATAAAGCAGCCAGTATTTACATTGCATAGAAACAATATAACCCACCCAAATCTAACTCTCTCTGCACATGTTACATCTGCCCCACCTGCAGTGCACATGGTTTTGCCCATTAGAGAGAGAAAGATTTTGATTTTGCAATCAGGTCTGAATTAGGCCCTAAGTCACCTGTGCTCAAGCATGGCTATCCTTTAAACCTGGACAGGATGGTGGAGTATGTGAAGCTCTGGCCTACATTAAAAAAAAGCTACATCCAAATAAAAATACATTGAAAATGCAACACACATACATACATACATACATACATACATACATACATACATACATACATTGAAAAAGCCAGATCCACATAAAGATATGTTGCAAAAAGCCAGATCCACATAAAGATATGTTGCAAAAAGCCAGATCCACATAAAGATATGTTGCAAAAAGCCAGATCCACATAAAGATCTGTTGCAAAAAGCCAGATCCGCATAATACATTAAAAACATCAGATCCACTAAAAATACATTATAAAAAGCTAGGCCCACAAAAATACATTGAAAATACCACATTCACATAATACATTGAAAATATCCAGATCCACTGAAAATACCAGATTCACATAAAAATACATTTAAAAGTATCAGAGGTTGTGGGGTGATGGACTGTGACTGGTGGACAGAGGTTGTGGGGTTACGGACAGTGACTGGTGGACAGAGGTTGTGGGGTGATGGACTGTGACTGGTGGACAGAGGTTGTGGGGTGACGAACTGTGACTGGGGACAGAGGCTGTGGGGTGATGGACTGTGACTGGGGTATAGAGGTTGTGGGGTGACGGACTGTGACTGGTGGACAGAGGTTGTGGGGTGATGGACTGTGACTGGGGGACAGGGTTTGTGGGTGGTGGACTGTGACTGGGGGACAGAGGCTGTGGGGTGATGGACTGTAACTGGGGGATAGAGGTTGTGGGGTGACAGACTTTGACTGGTGGACAGAGGTTGTGGGGTGACGGACTGTGACTGGTGGACAGAGGTTGTGGGGTGATGGACTGTGACTGGGGGACAGAGTTTGTGGGTGGTGGACTGTGACTGGGGGACAGAGCCTGTGGGGTGATGGACTGTAACTGGGGGATAGAGGTTGTGGGTTGACAGACTTTGACTGGTGGACAGAGGTTGTGGGGTGACGGACTGTGACTGTGAGGCCGAGGTTTCTGTGGCCAGGGGACAGAGGTGACAATATTTCTGATTATGGGGCAGAGATTTTGGGGTGACGGACTCTGACTGGGCAAAGGGTGTGTAGTTATAAGCTGTGACCAGGGGACAGAGGAGTTGGGGGTGGCTGACTGGGGACAACGGACAGAAGGTATGAGTAGGGAAAGGAAGGTTGGGGACAAAATACAATAAAAAAGCTAATTCAATCACTCTCACAGACCAAAAATATAAATCACCCGTATTACCCTTGAGAAAGGAAGCAGGGGCTCAGGGTGACACACAGAGGTAGAGGGTGTACTGTGTGTAATACACGGGGGGAGGGTTTCGGGAGTATAGGGTATCACACACACACACCATGTGTCATACACGGAGGATTGGGGTACAGTGTGTCACAGAGGGGTACAAAATGCCATACACACAGAGATAGCGGGTACAGGGTAACAAACACTGGGGGGGCTTGGTGGGTACAAGGTGTCACACATACTGGGGTAGGGGGGTACAGGGTGAAATACACACAAAGGTAGTGGGTACAGGGTGTCACACACACAAACACGTAGGGGGGTATAGGGGGTCACACACACAGGTAGGTGGTACAGGGGGTCACACACGTAGGGGGTATAGAGGACCACACACACACACACACACACACACACACACACACACGTAGGGGGTACAGGGATCACACACAGAGGTAGGGGGTACAGGGAGTCACACACACAGGTAGGAGGTACAGGGGGTCACACACATAGGTAGGGGGTCACACACAAAGGTATGGGGTACAGGGGGTCAAACACAGGGATACCAGGTTACTCACCGCACTGTGTCCAATCAACATCAAGATGAGCTGCAAGGTGTCACTGAGGGAGGCCGTCGGACCCAGGTACAGGACGATGAGGAGGTCATAGGCAGGAGGATCTAGACAGGACACGGTGGCTGGCTGGCTGACAGCACAGTGTCCAAGGGAGAAGGAGCTGCTGAGTCTGGGTATGTGCAGCAGCCCTCCCCCAGGACAAGAGCCAGTCCAGTTAGCGTTAGAGGCAGCTTCTCCTTCTCCCCCCTCCTCCCTTCCGCACTGGCAGGCTTTACTATTGCTAGCTGCCCACCCGTTCTGGTGCTTTCCGCTGCTGCCGGCTCACATCAGCTTAATAAGCTGCCCGGCCAGCGGCCGCCTAAACGGAGCACTCCCTGCCGCTGCAGGCTCAGCTCAGCTGTGTGAGCTGTCCTGCCTTCTGCTGCCCGATCTCAGCTCAGACGGGCAGCGCAAATGCAGAGCCGCTGGCGGGTGAACCTGCCCCACAAATCACCACCAGAGCCTGACCCTGGGCACCCATACTCACTCCTTAGCTCCACGCTACGGTCCTGCCAATCAGTGAGCACAGCCCCGCCTCCCACCGTGACCGCAGCGTGCTACATGCTGTCAGGTTGAGCAATTCAGCATGTCGTGTCTTCACCCTGCGCAGGCTCTGTCACCTGCACTGCCGGAATAAAATGTGAAAAACCGGGAAGACCAGGGCGATTTGCGGGGCAGCGGGAGGCTCTGTTAAAAAACGGGAGTCTCCCGCTGAATGCGGGAGGGTAGGCAAGTATGAGGAGTACAGTGCAGAGTTTTGCTGACCAGTGACCACCAGTATACGTACGTTGTCTGCCTGAAAAATGCTCCATATCTGTGCTCAGTGTGCTTCATATATCTGTGCTCACACTGCTTTATTGTGGGGACTGCGGACCACCAGTATTATATAGGAGGAGTACAGTGCAGAGTTTTGCTGACAGTGACCACCAGTATACGTTGTCTGCCTGAAAAACACTCCATATCTGTGCTCAGTGTGCTGCATATATCTGTGCTCACACTGCTTTATTGTGGGGACTGCGGACCACCAGTATATTATATAGGAGGAGTACAGTGCAGAGTTTTGCTGACCAGTGACCACCAGTATACGTTGTCTGCCTGAAAAACACTCCATATCTGTGCTCAGTGTGCTACATATATCTGTGCTCACACTGCTTAATTGTGGGGACTGGGGAGCAGCTGTATTATATAGGAGGAGTACAGTGCAGAGTTTTGCTGACAGTGACCACCAGTATACGTTGTCTGCCTGAAAAACACTCCATATCTGTGCTCAGTGTGCTGCATATATCTGTGCTCACACTGCTTTATTGTGGGCACTGGGGACCACCAGTATATTATATAGGAGGAGTACAGTGCAGAGTTTTGCTGACAGTGACCACCAGTATATATAGCAGTACGGTACGGAAGGCCACTGCTCTACCTACCTCTGTGTCGTCAAGTATACTATCCATCCATACCTGTGGTGCATTTCAGTTGTGCGCAGTATATATAGTAGTAGGCCATTGCTATTGATACTGGCATATAATTCCACACATTAAAAAATGGAGAACAAAAATGTGGAGGTTAAAATAGGGAAAGATCAAGATCCACTTCCACCTCGTGCTGAAGCTGCTGCCACTAGTCATGGCCAAGACGATGAAATGCCATCAACGTCGTCTGCCAAGGCCGATGCCCAATGTCATAGTAGAGAGCATGTAAAATCCAAAAAACAAAAGTTCAGTAAAATGACCCAAAAATCAAAATTGAAAGCGTCTGATGAGAAGCGTAAACTTGCCAATATGCCATTTACGACACGGAGTGGCAAGGAACGGCTGAGGCCCTGGCCTATGTTCATGGCTAGTGGTTCAGATTCACATGAGGATGGAAGCACTCATCCTCTCGCTAGAAAAATGAAAAGACTTAAGCTGGCAAAAGCACAGCAAAGAACTGTGCGTTCTTCTAAATCACAAATCCCCAAGGAGAGTCCAATTGTGTCGGTTGCGATGCCTGACCTTCCCAACACTGGACGGGAAGAGCTTGCGCCTTCCACCATTTGCACGCCCCCTGCAAGTGCTGGAAGGAGCACCCGCAGTCCAGTTCCTGATAGTCAAATTGAAGATGTCACTGTTGAAGTACACCAGGATGAGGATATGGGTGTTGCTGGCGCTGGGGAGGAAATTGACAAGGAGGATTCTGATGGTGAGGTGGTTTGTTTAAGTCAGGCACCCGGGGAGACACCTGTTGTCCGTGGGACGAATATGGCCATTGACATGCCTGGTCAAAATACAAAATAAATCACCTCTTCGGTGTGGAATTATTTCAACACAAATGAGGACAACAGGTGTCAAGCCGTGTGTTGCCTTTGTCAAGCTGTAATAAGTAGGGGTAAGGACGTTAACCACCTAGGAACATCCTCCCTTATACGTCACCTGGTCCCCATTCATCAGAAGTCAGTGACAAGTTCAAAAACTTTGGATGACAGCGGAAGCAGTTCACTGACCACTAAATCCCTTCCTCTTGTAACCAAGCTCCTGCAAACCACACCACCAACTCCCTCAGTGTCAATTTTCACCTTACACAGGAAAGCCAATAGTCCTGCAGGCCATGTCACTGGCAAGTCTGACGAGTCCTCTCCTGCCTGGGATTCCTCCGATGCATCCTTGAGTGTAACGCCTACTGCTGCTGGCGCTGCTGTTGTTGCTGCTGGGAGTCGATCGTCATCCCAGAGGGGAAGTCGGAAGACCACTTGTACTACTTCCAGTAAGCAATTGACTGTCCAACAGTCCTTTGCTAGGAAGATGAAATATCACAGCAGTCATCCTGCTGCAAAGCGGATAACTCAGGTCTTGTCAGCCTGGGTGGTGAGAATCGTGGTTCCGGTATCCACCGTTAATTCAGAGGCAACTAGAGACTTGATTGAGGTACTGTGTCCCCGGTACCAAATACCATCTAGGTTCCATTTCTCTAGGCAGGCGATACCGAAAATGTACACAGACCTCAGAAAAAGAGTCACCAGTGTCCTAAAAAATGCAGTTGTACCCAATGTCCACTTAACCACGGACATGTGGACAGGTGGAGCAGGGCAGACTCAGGACTATATGACTGTGACAGCCCACTGGGTAGATGTATTGCCTCCCGCAACAAGAACAGCAGCGGCGGCACCAGTAGCAGCATCTCGCAAACGCTAACTAGTTCCTAGGCAGGCTACGCTTTGTATCACCGCTTTCCATAAGAGGCACACAGCTGACAACCTCTTACGGAAACTGAGGAACATCATCGCAGAATGGCTTACCCCAATTGGACTCTCCTGGGGATTTGTGACATCGGACAACGCCACCAATATTGTGCGTGCATTACATCTGGGCAAATTCCAGCACGTCCCATGTTTTGCACATACATTGAATTTGGTGGTGCAGAATAATTTAAAAAACGACAGGGGCGTGCAAGAGATGCTATCGGTGGCCCGAAGAATTGCAGGCCACTTTCGGCATTCAGCCACCGCGTGCCGAAGACTGGAGCACCACCAAACACTCCTGAACCTGCCCTGCCATCATCTGAAGCAAGAGGTGGTAAAGAGGTGGAATTCAACCCTCTATATGCTTCAGAGGATGGAGGAGCAGCAAAAGGCCATTCAAGCCTATACATCTGCCCACGATATAGGCAAAGGAGGGGGAATGCACCTGACTCAAGCGCAGTGGAGAATGATTTCAACGTTGTGCAAGGTTCTGCAACCCTTTGAACTTGCCACACGTGAAGTCAGTTCAGACACTGCCAGCCTGAGTCAGGTCATTCCCCTCATCAGGCTTTTGCAGAAGTAGCTGGAGACATTGAAGGAGGAGCTAAAACAGAGCGATTCCGCTAGGCATGTGGGACTTGTGGATGGAGCCCTTAATTCGCTTAACCAGGATTCACGGTTGGTCAATCTGTTGAAATCAGAGCACTACATTTTGGCCACCGTGCTCGATCCTAGATTTAAAACCTACGTTGTATCTCTCTTTCCGGGAGACACAAGTCTGCAGAGGTTCAAAGACATGCTGGTGAGAAAATTGTCAAGTCAAGCGGAACGTGACCCGTCAACAGCTCCTCCTTCACATTCTCCCGCAACTGGGGGTGCGAGGAAAAGGCTAAGAATTCCGAGCCCACCCGCTGGCGGTGATGCAGGGCAGTCTGGAGCGAGTGCTGACATCTGGTCCGGACTGAAGGACCTGGCAACGATTACTGACATGTCGTCTACTGTCACTGCATATGATTCTGTCACCATTGAAAGAATGGTGGAGGATTATATAAGTGACCGCATCCAAGTAGGCACGTCAGACAGTCCGTACGTATACTGGCAGGAAAAAGAGGCAATTTGGAGGCCCTTGCACAAACTGGCTGTATTTTACCTAAGTTGCCCACCCTTCAGTGTGTACTCCGAAAGAGTGTTTAGTGCAGCCACTCACCTTGTCAGCAATCGGCGTACGAGGTTACTTCCAGAAAATGTGGAGAAGATGATGTTCATCAAAATGAATTATAATCAATTCCTCCGTGGAGACATTCACCAGCAATTGCCTCCAGAAAGTACACAGGGACCTGAGATGGTGGATTCCAGTGGGGACGAATTAATAATCTGTGAGGAGGGGGATGTACACAGTGAAAGGGGTGAGGAATCGGAGGATGATGATGAGGTGGACATCTTGCCTCTGTAGAGCCAGTTGGTGCAAGGAGAGATTGGTTGCTTCTTTTTTGGTGGGGGCCCAAACCAACCAGTCATTTCAGTTACAGTCGTGTGGCAGACCCTGTCGCTGAAATGATGGGTTCGTTAAAGTGTGCATGTCCTGTTTATACAACATAAGGGTGGGTGGGAGGGCCCAAGGACAATTCCATCTTGCACCTCTTTTTTCTTTCATTTTTCTTTGCATCATGTGCTGTATGGGGACAATTTTTTTGAAGTGCCATCCTGCCTGACACTGCAGTGCCACTCCTAGATGGGCCAGGTGTTTGTGTCGGCCACTTGTGTCGCTTAGCTTAGTCACACAGCGACCTTGGTGCGCCTCTTTTTTTCTTTGCATCGTGTGCTGTTTGGGGACAATTTTTTTGAAGTGCCATCCTGTCTGACACTGCAGTTCCACTCCTAGATGGGCCAGGTGTTTGTGAGGGCCACTTGTGTCGCTTAGCTTAGTCACACACAGGGCCGGTGCTAGGGTGTTCGGCGCCCCCCTGCAAACTATAAATTTGCGCCCTCCCATATTCGCGCCGGGAAAAGGGGTGTGGGCTCACAAGTAAGGGGCATGGCCACACAATAGTACCCCCATTTAAAATTACGCCACTATGTAGCACAATCTTATTCCTCTTATACATAATGCCCCACCCATAATAGTAGCGTCATATGTAATGCACCGCAGTAGTAGTAGCATCCTTATACATAATGCTCCCCAGTAGTAGTAGCATCCTTATATGTAGTGCGCCCCCAGTAGTAGACGCGTCCTTATACGTAATGCCCCCCCAGTAGTAGAAGCGTCCTTATACGTAATTCCCCCCCTAGTAGTAGTATCGTCCTTATACGTAATGCCCCCCCAGTAGTAGTAGCGTCATTATGCGTAATGCCCCCCCAGTAGTAGTAGCGTCCTTATACGTAGTGCACCCCCAGTGGTAGAAGCGTCCTTGTACGTAATTCCCCCCTAGTAGTAGCGTTGTTTCACAAAATGCCCCCCCAGTAGTAGTAGCGTCCTTACATGTAATGCCCCCCCCCAGTAATACCGCCATTATACGTAATGCCCCCCCAGTACTACCATCCATAAAGTGCGCGTACACAGACATACCTCACACACACACACACACAATTCACACATATATACACACATACACACCCACCATATACACACACACCGTATGTATGCACACACACCCACCATATACACACACACACACACACACCACAATATATACAAACACACACTTCTCTCTCACCCTCTACTTACCTAAGCCAGTCTCCCTCGGTACAGCAGCCTGGTCCGTGTAGCTCCGCCCCCTTCCATCCCGTTTAGCTCCGCCCCTTCCATCCCGTTTAGCTCCGCCCCCTTCCGTCCCGTACACAGCCGCTGTCACACAGGTGAGGGGTGGGAGGAGGCTTTTCACGCTGCAGGCGCCGCTGCCAGTGACTGTCATACAGTGACAGACACAGCAGCAGCAGCAGGGGGGCCAGGACGGCGCAGCAGGGAAGGGATGCAGAGCATGGGGAGCGCCTCTCCGTCCCAGCGCCTCCCTGCACTGCATCCCTTCGCTGAGCGGGTAGTGCCGGGCCTGGTCACACAGCGACCTTGGTGCGCCTCTTTTTTTCTTTGCATCATGTGCTGTTTGGGGACAATTTTTTTGAAGTGCCATCCTGCCTGACACTGCAGTGCCACTCCTAGATGGGCCAGGTGTTTGTGTCGGCCACTTGTGTCGCTTAGCTTAGTCACACAGCGACCTTGGTGCGCCTCTTTTTTTCTTTGCATCATGTGCTGTTTGGGGACAATTTTTTTGAAGTGCCATCCTGTCTGACACTGCAGTGCCACTCCTAGATGGGCCAGGTGTTTGTGTCGGCCACTTGTGTCGCTTAGCTTAGTCGCACAGCGACCTTGATGCGCCTCTTTTTTTCTTTGCATCATGTGCTGTTTGGGGACAATTTTTTTGAAGTGCCATTCTGCCTGACACTGCAGTGCCACTCCTAGATGGGCAAGGTGTTTGTGTCGGCCACTTGTGTCGCTTAGCTTAGTCACAAAGCGACCTTGGTGCGCCTCTTTTTTTCTTTGCATCATGTGCTGTTTGGGGACAATTTTTTTGAAGTGCCATCCTGCCTGACACTGCAGTGCCACTCCTAGATGGGCCAGGTGTTTGTGTCGGCCACTTGTGTCGCTTAGCTTAGCCACACAGCAACCTTGGTGCGCCTCTTTTTTTCTTTGCATCATGTGCTGTTTGGGGACAATTTTTTTGAAGTGCCATCCTGCCTGACACTGCAGTGCCACTCCTAGATGGGCCAGGTGTTTGTGTTGGCCACTTATGTCGCTTAGCTTAGTCACACAGCGACCTTGGTGCGCCTCTTTTTTTCTTTGCATCATGTGCTGTTTGGGGACACTTTTTTTGAAGTGCCATCCTGCCTGACACTGCAGTGCCACTCCTAGATGGGCCAGGTGTTTGTGTCGGCCACTTGTGTCGCTCAGCTTAGTCACACAGCGACCTTGGTGCGCCTCTTTTCTTCTTTGCATCATGTGCTGTTTGGGGACAATTTTTTTGAAGTGCCATCCTGCCTGACACTGCAGTGCCACTCCTAGATGGGCCAGGTGTTTGTGTCGGCCACTTGTGTCGCTTAGCTTAGTCACACAGCGACCTTGATGCGCCTCTTTTTTTCTTTGCATCATGTGCTGTTTGGGGGCAATTTTTTTTGAAGTGCCATTCTGCCTGACACTGCAGTGCCACTCCTAGATGGGCAAGGTGTTTGTGTCGGCCACTTGTGTCGCTTAGCTTAGTCACAAAGCGACCTTGGTGCGCCTCTTTTTTTTCTTTGCATCATGTGCTGTTTGGGGACAATTTTTTTGAAGTGCCATTCTGCCTGACACTGCAGTGCCACTCCTAGATGGGCAAGGTGTTTGTGTCGGCCACTTGTGTCGCTTAGCTTAGTCACACAGCGACCTTGGTGCGCCTCTTTTTTTCTTTGCATCATGTGCTGTTTGGGGACAATTTTTTTGAAGTGCCATCCTGTCTGACACTGCAGTGCCACTCCTAGATGGGCCAGGTGTTTGTGTCGGCCACTTGTGTCGCTTAGCTTAGTCACACAGCGACCTTGGTGCGCCTCTTTTTTTCTTTGCATCATGTGCTGTTTGGGGACAATTTTTTTGAAGTGCCATCCTGCCTGACACTGCAGTTCCACTCCTAGATGGGCCAGGTGTTTGTGTCGGCCACTTGTGTCGCTTAGCTTAGTCACACAGCGACCTTGGTGCGCCTCTTTTTTTCTTTGCATCATGTGCTGTTTGGGGACACTTTTTTTGAAGTGCCATCCTGCCTGACACTGCAGTGCCACTCCTAGATGGGACAGGTGTTTGTGTCGGCCACTTGTGTCGCTCAGCTTAGTCACACAGCAACCTTGGTGCGCCTCTTTTTTTCTTTGCATCATGTGCTGTTTGGGGACAATTTTTTTGAAGTGCCATCCTGTCTGACACTGCAGTGCCACTCCTAGATGGGCCAGGTGTTTGTGTCGGCCACTTATGTCGCTTAGCTTAGTCACACAGCGACCTTGGTGCGCCTCTTTATTCTTTGCATCATGTGCTGTTTGGGGACAATTTTTTTGAAGTGCCATCCTGTCTGACACTGCAGTGCCACTCCTAGATGGGCCAGGTGTTTGTGTCGGCCACTTGTGTCGCTCAGCTTAGTCACACAGCGACCTTGGTGCGCCTCTTTTTTTCTTTGCATCATGTGCTGTTTGGGGACAATTTTTTTGAAGTGCCATCCTGTCTGACACTGCAGTGCCACTCCTAGATGGGCCAGGTGTTTGTGTCGGCCACTTATGTCGCTTAGCTTAGTCACACAGCGACCTTGGTGCGCCTCTTTTTTTCTTTGCATCATGTGCTGTTTGGGGACAATTTTTTTGAAGTGCCATCCTGCCTGACACTGCAGTGCCACTCCTAGATGGGCAAGGTGTTTGTGTCGGCCACTTATGTCGCTTAGCTTAGTCACACAGCGACCTGGGTGCGCCTCTTTTTTTCTTTGCATCATGTGCTGTTTGGGGACTATTTTTTTGAAGTGCCATCCTGCCTGACACTGCAGTGCCACTCCTAGATGGGCCAGGTGTTTGTGTCGGCCACTTGTGTCGCTTAACTTAGCCATCCAGCGACCTTGGTGCACCTCTTTTTTTCTTTGCATCATGTGCTGTTTGGGGACTATTTTTTTGAAGTGCCATCCTGTCTGACACTGCAGTGCCACTCCTAGATGGGCCAAGTGTTTGTGTCGGCCACTTGTGTCGCTTAGCCATCCAGCGACCTCGGTGCAAATTTTAGGACTAAAAATAATATTGTGAGGTGTGAGGTGTTCAGAATAGACTGGAAATGAGTGGAAATTATGGTTATTGAGGTTAATAATACTATGGGATCAAAATGACCCCCAAATTCTATGATTTAAGCTGTTTTTGAGGGTTTTTTGTAAAAAAACACCCGCATCCAAAACACACCCGAATCCGACAAAAAAATTCAGGGAGGTTTTGCCAAAACGCGTCCGAATCCAAAACACGGCAGCGGAACCGAATCCAAAACCAAAGCACAAAACCCGAAAAATTTCCGGTGCACATCACTACTCTCGACCAATAGTGGTCGACCTAAACATTGTCGACCTAGAGACCGGATACCGTTCTTGAGAACTGGGTATTTGCATGTATCACCACAGTTGTATGTGGGGTCAAGCGGTACACAAGACATAGTGAATGGGGGAGGAAGCCAGCAAGATCATGCAGTGCCACTATGGGAAAATGGCCGCTGCACACATGACTCCAACTTCATCGGTTGGGTCACTGTGGGCAGCGTGCCAGTGCCAGGCACGAACAGAAGGCTGGTATGTGGCAGGGGATGTGAGGGAATAAGTGCCTACATGGTAGACAGAGGCCTACACGGTAGGCAGAGCTTGCCCCAACATGATGGCAAAATGTCAGAATTAGTAAGAGAAGCCTTGTTCACCGCTTCACTCTCCTTCTCTCTGTGTTATGGAAAATAAAGTTGTGACCAGATTAAGAACCACATGGCTTAGTTGCCTACCCTCTCGGATCCTGCAGGAGAGTCCCATTTGAAGCTCCTATCTCCCACTGCCCTATATTATCAATAAAATCTCCCGATTCTTTGGCCTTTTCACTGCAGCCAGAGTTCCAACAAGGAATTTCTGGGCAAGGACAGCGATTTGCTGCAGTCACTAGCCTGACTTCTGTTCAGGATCATCAGCCTCTGCTGTCGACTAACAGCAAAACCTTGTAGGACCTCTGGCTGGCAGTAAAGAATACAGTTTGCATGACCCCTGTGATCGGCTTCTTCTATCAGCATCTGCTGCTGATAGTGTGCGTGAGCTGTGGAATGTTTTATTAGTAATCTTTAGTTAAACACACAAAAAGGACAATACGAAAAAGGTTTACAATTTGTTTTCTACCAAGAGATGATCATTAAAGTAAGAATTCACACATGGTTAAATTGCTAGTTCCATGTGGGTGTGTACACTATCAGCCCCTATGTCTCCATAAATACGTTAAAATAGAAAAATTGTGCCATTTTGTAAAGACAATAGAAATAAAACTTTAACAGTTATAATTTATGGGTCACCATCGTGCTGCCATTATGATGGGCCTATTTTTATGTGGAGGCCTGGAGCTGGAGCTACATCTGCCTTGTTGTTAATCTGGCCCTGTCTGTGACCAGTTGTTTGCCCAATACATATCTCTGTGTGCTTCTTAGTAGTAAGCGGTGCGCCAGTTAGTCAGCCCCTACCCCTTAGTGTACCCTTAGTAAATAGACCTCTTAGTAAGAGACCATTGGTGTTTATGGCAATTTAAGACAGCTGATGCCTTTATTACTCTTAAATACAAAATGAATCAACTCTTCTGTCCTGTAAAGAATTAAGTTACTTGCTAAGGAAGCCCATGTTTCATGTTAAATAAGGAGAATAATTGGGAAAACTGATATCCAGCAGAGCTTGTATAAATCAAACGATGTTCAGATGATACTAATAGGAATCACGTGAATCACATCTGACAGCAATGAAGATGTTTACGGTGGGGAGCATTAGAAAGCAGCCGCAAACAATCTCTTGTTTGACAGTTACACAGAGAAGCGGCTCAGGTAACATTTGTACTTTCCCCAATTAGTGCAACAAAAAACAGAGATCCCGTTGTCAAAACAGTGACTGTAGCTCTGCCCAGGCGGTCACCGAGGGCGTCTGTGGTTAAGGGGCGCCTAAAACACTGAATAGGTAGCATAATGTCACTTGATAAGTGTCTCCGGTTTCGCAGTGGCGCACCTGCACTGACCGCCAGCCGCTGACATGGATTGGTAGCTGCTGGATGCTGCTACTCGGTCTCAGGGATAGGCTGGGAAAGTGACACTGGGTTATGATGACGTCACCTCCCAGTTCCACACCCTCGGACTAATGGGATTAGGAGATGTTACTCCCGCTCTTTGGCATCTACTAACATAAGAGGGGGCGGGGGGGGGGGGTATGCTGACCGCCGGTATCCCCAGCGCCGGTCCTCCAGCTCGACCCATTACTAAGGGCTCCTATTGACCACCCAATGGTGAAAAAAATGTATATAACACATATAACTGTGACAGGGAAGGTGTCCCCTCTCAGCTCTGGGCCCCATAGCAGCTGCACTACCTGCACCAGTGGTAGCTATGCTCTTGTACTAGGTACCATCTAATACCCCTTTCACATCGCACTAAAAACCCGGTATCGACACGGCATATTGCCGTGTTGAAACGGGTCAGTGTGCGATGTGAAAGGTCCTTTGCAGAATTAGCGGGTCGCCTGACCCGGTAATTCAACCCGGTAAAAAAGAAGGGTTATTACTGGGTTGAATACCGGGTCGGGTGCAGTGTGAATGGGAGCCGTTCCGATGCGACACAGCTCCCATTCACAGCATAGGGAGAGGCGGCGCAGGAGATGAGCTCATCTCCCAGCGCCACCTCCACCCCCGCCCCTGCTGCTGCTGCACCCCCCCGCTGCTATGGCAACCGACCAAAATATAAGGAAATATATAAGGAAATATAAGCAGACACAAAATAATGAAGACAAAAAGATATATCTTGTTAGACAGAAGGAGACAAAGAAGGTAATCAGATGTGCAAAGGCACAAGCTGAGGAGAAAATGGCCCAGTCAGTGGGTAAAGGAGGCAAAACTTTTTTTTAGGTATATAAGCGAAAGGAGAAAAACAAAAGGCAGAATTATAAAACTAAAGACGGACACTGGGAGTCTTGTTGAAGGAGACAATTTAATAGCAGATCATCTTAATGATTATTTTTGCTCAGTATTTACTACTGAAAGAGAGGGGAAGGGGCCACAGTTAAGTTGCAGGGATATTTAGGAAAATGAAACAAGTACATTTACAGAGGAGAAGGTCCTAACAGAACTCTCAAAGCTGAAAGTGGACAAATCTATGGGGCCAGATGGGATACATCCAAGGATACTAAAAGAACTTAAAGAGGTGCTGGTAGCACCATTGACAGAATTATTCAACCAGTCATTAGCTACAGGAGTAATTCCAGGGGACTGGAAAAGAGCAAACGTAGTCCCACTGCACAAAAGTGGAAGCAAGGAAGAGGCAAACAACTACAGACCAGTGAGTCTTACATCAGTAGTAGGGAAATTGATGGAAACACTCTTAAAAGAAAGAGTTGTAGATTATCTCAAATCCGGCAATTTACTGGATCCCAAACAGCATGGATTCACTGGGGGGAGATCATGTCAAACAAATCTTATTGACTTTTTTGATTGTGTGACTAAAGTGATGGATAAAGGTGGAGCCATGGATATAGCTTATCTAGACTTTAGTAAGGCTTTTGACACAGTTCCACATCGCAGACTGCTAAATAAACTTGAAAGTTTGGGATTGGATATTAGGATTATTGAATGGATAAGATCTTGGTTGAAGGATAGAAAACAGAGAGTTGTGGTAAATGGAGTGCATTCACAGGAGGGAAATGTTACCAGTGGAGTACCCCAGGGATCTGTACTTGGACCAGTGCTTTTTAATGTCTTTATTGGTGACATTGCAAATGGCATTAAAGGGAAAGTATGCCTTTTTGCAGATGACACAAAGGTATGCAACAGGGTAGACACACCAGGTGGGGTAAAACAAATGATTGAGGATCTAGGTAGATTAGAGGAATGGTCAAGAGTCTGGCAATTACAGTTTAATGCCAAAAAATGCAAAATCATGCACTTGGGTCTCAAAAATCCTAAAGCTAAATACAGTATTAATGGCACTATACTGGAAACTACTGAGGAGGAAAGGGATCTAGGAGTCACTATTTCAGATGACTTAAAGGCAGGTAAGCAATGTAACAAGGCAATGAGGAAGGCTAGTCAGATGCTTGGCTGCATTGGGAGAGGAATCAGCAGCAGAAAGAAAGAAGTAATAATGCCACTGTAGAGGTCATTGGTACGGCCTCATCTAGAATACTGTATTCAGTTCTGGAGGCCATATCTTCAAAAGGATATTAATACATTAGAAACTGTACAAAGGAGGGCAACTAAAATGGTGCATGGCCTACATCACAAAACATACCCAGAAAGACTAAGAAATCTCAATATGTATAGTTTGGAGCAGAGAAGGGAAAGGGGGGACATGATAGAAACTTTCAAATATATCAAGGGTTTTAACAAAGTCCAGGAGGGAAACATTCTCCAAATGAAGAGAAGCAATAGGACACGAGGACATGCACTGAGACTGGAGGGGGGGAGGTTCAGGGGAAATTTGCGGAAAAATTATTTCACAGAAAGGGTAGTGGACAAGTGGAATAGCCTCCCATCAGAGATGGTAGAGGCTAAGACAGTAGAGCAATTTAAACATGCATGGGATAGACATAAGGATATCCTTACATAGAAATAAGGATCAAATAAGGTTAGAGATAAAAATAATATATAAAAAAAAAAAAAAGGGGCAGACTAGATGGGCCAAGTGGTTCTTATCTGCCGACAAATTCTATGACCCGGTATATTGCCGGGTCGGAAAGCCAGCAAAGGAGCGCAAATGCCGGATCCCACCCGGTAAGGACGCGTTTCTCTTACCGGGTAGGATCCGGCATTTGCGATCTGAATGCAGCATAAGACACACACTGTGCATCCCAGGACAGTAGCAGTTTGCCTTGGCAGCTGGCATTGCAGGCACTGGTAGACACTGGAAGTCTGGTACAGTAACAGCACTGCACTCCTAGACTACGCCTCTGCAATCTGTCTGTCTGTTGGTACAGAATGATTTCCAATGGAAACGTCAACTGCTTGAATAGAACCAGACAGGTTAAGGGGTCTATTTACTAAAATAATGTGAACAAGGGTGTTTTCTGTTTTCACACCCTTTTCATATTATTTAAGCATCACTCAAATGTGGTAAAGGGCATTTGGAGCAGTGTTTATGAAAAACTGCTCCAAACGCTTTAATTGTCATTTTTTAGTAACCCACATCACATTTCCCATACTGATAAATGGGAAATGCGATGTGGCCAAATAAAAAAGAAAATGTAAAAAAACTCAGCAGTGTGCCCTTTGATAATTTTGCCAGCTCAGGCTGGTGAGATCACAGGGCAGCACTCTCGATAAGGAGCCATTTGCCCAGCTTTCTCTGCCCCTGTGGGGACCGGGGTCCAGTGATCAGCTCTGTGTGCCGCATCCTCCATATGCTACGCTGTGATCCCCGGTGCAGTAACATGACGCTGCAAAACGGCAGCGCACTTTACAGCACCGGTGGTCACAAGACAGAAGATGGACTCGGCGCTCGGCAGCCTCCTGGAGCAGCGGACACCAGCACCTTTTTTACGTAAAATACCCCGATGATGCTGTGGAGAGGCATCACAGGGACAGAGCTTTATCGCACGTTCTGTCCCTGCATGCGATAATTAATACATCCACTTATTGCAGACGTTTGTGCCAATTCAGCAAACTGGTTATTTATAGAGATGTGCACCGGAAATTTTTCGGGTTTTGTGTTTTGGTTTTGGGTTCGGTTCCGCGGCCGTGTTTTGGGTTCGACCGCGTTTTGGCAAAACCTCACCGAATTTTTTTTGTCGGATTCGGGTGTGTTTTGGATTCGGGTGTTTTTTTCAAAAAACCCTAAAAAACAGCTTAAATCATAGAATTTGGGGGTCATTTTGATCCCAAAGTATTATTAACCTCAATAACCATAATTTCCACTCATTTTCAGTCTATTCTGAACACCTCACACCTCACAATATTATTTTTAGTCCTAAAATTTGCACCGAGGTCGCTGGATGACTAAGCTCAGCGACCCAAGTGGCCGACACAAACACCTGGCCCATCTAGGAGTGGCACTGCAGTGTCACGCAGGATGGCCCTTCCAAAAAACACTCCCCAAACAGCACATGACGCAAAGAAAAAAAGAGGCGCAATGAGGTAGCTGTGTGACTAAGCTCAGCGACCCAAGTGGCCGACACAAACACCTGGCCCATCTAGGAGTGGCACTGCAGTGTCACGCAGGATGGCCCTTTCAAAAACACTCCCCAAACAGCACATGACGCAAAGAAAAAAAGAGGCGCAATGAGGTAGCTGTGTGACTAAGCTCAGCGACCCTAGTGGCCGACACAAACACCTGGCCCATCTAGGAGTGGCACTGCAGTGTCAGGCAGGCTGGCCCTTCCAAAAAACACTCCCCAAACAGCACATGACGCAAAGAAAAATGAAAGAAAAAAGAGGTGCAAGATGGAATTGTCCTTGGGCCCTCCCACCCACCCTTATGTTGTATAAACAGGACATGCACACTTTAACCAACCCATCATTTCAGTGACAGGGTCTGCCACACGACTGTGACTGAAATGACGGGTTGGTTTGGACCCCCACCAAAAAAGAAGCAATTAATCTCTCCTTGCACAAACTGGCTCTACAGAGGCAAGATGTCCACCTCATCATCATCCTCCGATTCCTCACCGTGTACATCCCCCTCCTCACAGATTATCAATTCGTCCCCACTGGAATCCACCATCACAGCTCCCTGTGTACTTTGTGGAGGCAATTGCTGCTGGTGAATGTCTCCATGGAGGAATTGATTATAATTCATTTTAATGAACATCATCTTCTCCACATTTTCTGGAAGTAACCTCGTACGCCAATTGCTGACAAGGTGAGCGGCGGCACTAAACACTCTTTCGGAGTACACACTTGTGGGAGGACAACTTAGGTAGAATAAAGCCAGTTTGTGCAAGGGCCTCCAAATTGCCTCTTTTTCCTGCCAGTATACGTACGGACTGTCTGACGTGCCTACTTGGATGCGGTCACTCATATAATCCTCCACCATTCTTTCAATGGGGAGAGAATCATATGCAGTGACAGTAGACGACATGTCCGTAATCGTTGGCAGGTCCTTCAGTCCGGACCAGATGTCAGCATCAGCAGTCGCTCCAGACTGCCCTGCATCACTGCCAGCGGGTGGGCTCGGAATTCTGAGCCTTTTCCTCGCACCCCCAGTTGCGGGAGAATGTGAAGGAGGAGATGTTGACAGGTCGCGTTCCGCTTGACTTGACAATTTTCTCACCAGCAGTTCTTTGAACCCCTGCAGACTTGTGTCTGCCGGAAAGAGAGATACAACGTAGGTTTTAAATCTAGGATCGAGCACGGTGGCCAAAATGTAGTGCTCTGATTTCAACAGATTGACCACCCGTGAATCCTTGTTAAGCGAATTAAGGGCTCCATCCACAAGTCCCACATGCCTAGCGGAATCGCTCTGTGTTAGCTCCTCCTTCAATGTCTCCAGCTTCTTCTGCAAAAGCCTGATGAGGGGAATGACCTGACTCAGGCTGGCAGTGTCTGAACTGACTTCACGTGTGGCAAGTTCAAAAGGTTGCAGAACCTTGCACAACGTTGAAATCATTTTCCACTGCGCTTGAGACAGGTGCATTCCACCTCCTATATCGTGCTCAGTTGTATAGGCTTGAATGGCCTTTTGCTGCTCCTCCAACCTCTGAAGCATATAGAGGGTTGAATTCCACCTCGTTACCACTTCTTGCTTCAGATGATGGCAGGGCAGGTTCAGGCGTTTTTGGTGTTGCTCCAGTCTTCTGTACGTGGTGCCTGTACGCCGAAAGTGTCCCGCAATTCTTCTGGCCACCGACAGCATCTCTTGCACGCCCCTCTCGTTTTTTAAATAATTCTGCACCACCAAATTCAAGGTATGTGCAAAACATGGGACGTGATGGAATTTGCCCATATTTAATGCACACACAATATTGCTGGCGTTGTCCGATGCCACAAATCCACAGGAGAGTCCAATTGGGGTAAGCCATTCTGCGATGATCTTCCTCAGTTGCCGTAAGAGGTTTTTAGCTGTGTGCGTATTCTGGAGAGCGGTGATACAAAGCGTAGCCTGCCTAGGAAAGAGTTGGCGTTTGCGAGATGCTGCTACTGGTGCCGCCGCTGCTGTTCTTGCGGCGGGAGTCCATACATCTACCCAGTGGGCTGTCACAGTCATATAGTCCTGAGTCTGCCCTGCTCCACTTGTCCACATGTCCGTGGTTAAGTGGACATTGGGTACAACTGCATTTTTTAGGACACTGGTGAGTCTTTTTCTGAGGTCTGTGTACATTTTCGGTATCGCCTGCCTAGAGAAATGGAACCTAGATGGTATTTGGTACCGGGGACACAGTACCTCCAACAAGTCTCTAGTTGGCTCTGCAGTAATGATGGATACCGGAACCACATTTCTCACCGCCCAGGATGCCAAGGCCTCAGTTATCCGCTTTGCAGCAGGATGACTGCTGTGATATTTCATCTTCCTCGCAAAGGACTGTTGGACAGTCAATTGCTTGGTGGAAGTAGTAAAAGTGGTCTTACGACTTCCCCTCTGGGATGACCATCGACTCCCAGCAGCAACAACAGCAGCGCCAGCAGCAGTAGGCGTTACACGCAAGGATGCATCGGAGGAATCCCAGGCAGGAGAGGACTCGTCAGAATTGCCAGTGACATGGCCTGCAGGACTATTGGCATTCCTGGGGAAGGAGGAAATTGACACTGAGGGAGTTGGTGGGGTGGTTTGCGTGAGCTTGGTTACAAGAGGAAGGGATTTACTGGTCAGTGGACTGCTTCCGCTGTCGCCCAAAGTTTTTGAACTTGTCACTGACTTATGATGAATGCGCTGCAGGTGACGTATAAGGGAGGATGTTCCGAGGTGGTTAACGTCCTTACGCCTACTAATTACAGCTTGACAAAGGCAACACACGGCTTGACAAATGTTGTCCGCATTTCTGTTGAAATACTTCCACACTGAAGAGCTGATTTTTTTGGTATTTTCACCAGGCATGTCAATGGCCATATTCCTCCCACGGACAACAGGTGTCTCCCCGGGTGCCTGACTTAAACAAACCACCTCACCATCAGAATCCTCCTGGTCAATTTCCTCCCCAGCGCCAGCAACACCCATATCCTCCTCATCCTGGTGTACTTCAACACTGACATCTTCAATCTGACTATCAGGAACTGGACTGCGGGTGCTCCTTCCAGCACTTGCAGGGGGCGTGCAAATGGTGGAAGGCGCATGCTCTTCACGTCCAGTGTTGGGAAGGTCAGGCATCGCAACCGACACAATTGGACTCTCCTTGTGGATTTGTGATTTCGAAGAACGCACAGTTCTTTGCTGTGCTTTTGCCAGCTTAAGTCTTTTCATTTTTCTAGCGAGAGGCTGAGTGCTTCCATCCTCATGTGAAGCTGAACCACTAGCCATGAACATAGGCCAGGGCCTCAGCCGTTCCTTGCCACTCCGTGTGGTAAATGGCATATTGGCAAGTTTACGCTTCTCCTCCGACGATTTTATTTTAGATTTTTGAGTCCTTTTTTTACTGATATTTGGTGTTTTGGATTTTACATGCTCTGTACTATGACATTGGGCATCGGCCTTGGCAGACGACGTTGATGGCATTTCATCGTCTTGGCCATGACTAGTGGCAGCAGCTTCAGCACGAGGTGGAAGTGGATCTTGATCTTTCCCTATTTTTGGAACCTCAACATTTTTGTTCTCCATATTTTAATAGGCACAACTAAAAGGCACCTCAGGTAAACAATGGAGATGGATGGATACTAGTATACTTATGGATGACGAGCGACTGCCGACACAGAGGTAGCTACAGCCGTGGACTACCGTACTGCGTCTGCTAGTATAGACTGGATGATAATGATATAAAAAATATATATATATCACTACTGCAGGACAGGTTTATATTGTATAATGACGGACCTGCTGGACACTGTCAGCACTGCAGACTCCTAAACTACTAGTATGAAGAAGATAGAAAAAAAAAAAACCACCACAGGTAGGTATACAATTATGGACGAGCGACTGCCGACACAGAGGTAGCTACAGCCGTGGACTACCGTACTGCGTCTGCTAGTATAGACTGGATGATAATGATATAAAAAATATATATATATCACTACTGCAGGACAGGTATATATTGTATAATGACGGACCTGCTGGACACTGTCAGCACTGCAGACTCCTAAACTACTAGTATGAAGAAGATATAAATATAATGAATGACGGACCTGCTGGACACTGTCAGCAGAATGCGTTTATATATAGAATAAAAAAAAAAACACCACACGAGTGTTTAACTTTTTCAGGCAGACAATATACTGGTGGTCACTGCAGTGGCGTCACTTAGTGGGTGCGGGGGGTGCGGCCCGCACCCGGTGTCACCCTTCAATAGGGTGACACCAAGTACAGGCACTCTCACGTCCGCACCCCCTCCTTCTAAAGCGGACCGCAGTCACTCACGCCCGCTATGTTTAAAGTTAAACAGACACCGGACAGCGCGCTTCGTGTGCGCTGCCGCCCGGGGTATTGTCATTGCTACTGGGGTCCGGCGCTGCTCTGTGCCGCTGCGGAGCTATCGACGGAGAACAGACTCGTGAGATGATGACATCATCATCTCGCGAGTCTTTCTCTCTGCACTGTAGCGGCTGTAGAGGGAGGCTTGGAGGCGCTGGGAGCGCTGGGAGGAGCGGGCTGGGACTCTGCGGGATAAGCTGACACTGTGTGGGTCGGTGCATGTAGCTGAGTCCTGTGGCGCAGCTCACATCTTGAAGCAGGGGCTGGGCTGGCCCGTATTTTCATCTGGAGCTGAGACTGCAGTGCTGAGTAAGTGGATATAAGCTTCTCCTGTACAGTCTCAGGGTGGGATGTACTAACCTCCCCCACCATGTTATTTGGCTTTTCTCAGCGCTATTTTTGTATTATCTTTGCGGCTACTGGTCACCGCTCCGCTGCCTGGCGCTACCCGTTGCGCCCCCACACTCCCCATCTTCATTATCCTCTCTGCCATCCGCATCATCACCGCCGCGGCCACTAATTCCTCTGCTCTCCGTAGAGCTTGGTCTGCGCTGCACTCCCCCTGTCAGCTGCGCATGCGCACTTGTCACAACTTCCTGTTAGGCAGATGACAGGGGGAGCGCAGTGCTGACTAAGCTCTACGGAGAGCAGAGGAATCAGTGGCCACGGCGGTGATGATGCGGATGGCAGAGAGGAGAATGAAGACGGGGAGCAATGGGTAGCGCCGGGCAGCGGAGCGGTGACCAGTATCCGCAAAGATAATACAAAAAGAGCTCTGAGACAAGCCAAATAATACTGCAGGGGAGGTTAGTACACCTTTGTGACTGGTAGAGTCTAGATTCTCTTCGTGCAGAGGACCTTTCCCATAACCCCCTGGGTCCATGTCACAATCTATTTGTAATAGAAAAGTGTGGCGAGCGAGACACCGAGCCCGATGCGTGGCGAGGGTCCAATGCTGCATAGACAAAAGAAAATACCCCAATCAGAGAACAAAGAAAACATGTAGGAGCTGTAAGGGCGGAAGTTCTCTCATGCCCACTCATTTTGTCACGTCCAGGTCCTTTGCACGAAGGCATCATAGACACAACCCTATGTGACTGCTGTACAACTGATACTAAATGTTTATTTGATTATCAAAAAGATAAAAGGTAATTTAGATTAGATTTTGTAAGTGTGTATTGCATGGCACGACAAATTCCGGCGGCCAAGACGCCATGGCGACCAGGTATTGGTGCCTGGCGACCAGGGCCGTGAACACTATGAGGAGGGGACTGGGAAAGTAGTGAGGATGGGGCCGGGCATGCGGTCAGGTAGGGTAGCGTCTAGTTATCTTTCGTGAGGGGACCTTTCCCATAACCTCCTGGGTCCATGTCACAAACTATTTTTAATAGTAACCTGTGGCGAGCGAAGCAGAGCGAGACACCCAGCCCAAAGCGTGTCGAGCGTCCAATGGTGCATAGGTAAAACGAAATAACCACAAACGAACGGAGAATGGATAAAACATTAAGGTGCTGTAAGGACGGAAGTAATCTACTGCCCTCTCGTGCTGTCACTTCCTGGTCCTGATCACGAAGGAAACATCGACACAAGCGGAAAGGCAGGGGCTGGACAGCTATGGATGATAGCGCTGACGATACTTCAAATGAGGCGCCGACCTCCAGCCATTCTGAGCTCACGGACCGACAGCCGATCAGGAGCGTTGCCGGACCGCAAGCTCCTATTGGTTCGCAAGTAGGCGCCACATTTAAAATGGCTCCTGGCCGCCCACCGCTGTGCCTGGTTATCCCCATCCCACTGATGGCCTGATGCATTGCAGCTTCGCATTCCTGCTGCTTGGTCTCCCACAGCCTGCCTGTTTGTGAGCTCCACGGTGAGGGACCCGCATAACAGTAAGACTTCAGCCAATGGTGAGTATAGTGCTGTAACTTTTTTTTTTTAAGTGTATATGGCTTTTACAGGTTTTTTTTTTGTTCATGTGGGCTGTGCATATGATATTGTAATTTAAAGGTATGATATTAATTTTGTTAGCTGTTTATGTCACTACTATTGCCATTGCATTCAGTGATATACAGGAATTATGATTTACAAGTAAAACTAGTACTAGTACATTACTAAGGGTTCCGTGTGGTGTGATACAGGAGGAGGATCATGGGGGGTGACACCATGAGTTACCACACCGGGTGACACCAACCCTAGTGACGCCTCTGGGTCACTGCTGGTCAGTCACACTGGCACTCTGGCAGCAAAAGTGTGCACTGTTAAATATGTACTCCTGCTATAACTGCTCCCCAGTCTCCCCCACAATTAAGCTGTGTGAGCAGTGAGCACTACTCAGCACAGTCAGATATACATAGATGATATTATCATGCAGCACACTGAGGCTGAGCACAGATATGGTATGTGACTGTGTATCGTTTTTTTTCAGGCAGAGAACGGATTATATTAAATAATAAATAAAACTGGTGGTCACCACTAGTATAACTATCAGCAAAACTCTGCACTCTCTGAGTACTCCTAATGCTCCAGTAAATCAAGTGTCTCACTCTCTATCTAAACGGAGAGGACGCCAGCCACGTCCTCTCCCTATCAATCTCAATGCACGTGTGAAAATGGCGGCGACGCGCGGCTCCTTATATAGAATCCGAGTCTCGCGATAGAATACGAGCCTCGCGAGAATCCGACAGCGGGATGATGACGTTCGGGCGCGCTCGGGTTAGCCGAGCAAGGCGGGAAGATCCGAGTCTGCCTCGGACCCGTGTAAAAAGCGTGAAGTTCGGGGGGGTTCGGATTCCGAGGAACCGAACCCGCTCATCTCTAGTTATTAAGCCCAAACGAGTCAGGAGATTCTCCTCATCAGTAACTTTTCACTTTCCTGGTGGATTAGGGGTTTATTTAACAAACCCTTTTTGTGAGTGAGTGAGTGAGTGAGTGAGTGAGTGAGTGAGTGAGTGAGTTTCATCATTTGCGAATGCACAATAGGGACATGAAGACTTTTGCTGCTGTATTAGGGTAGTGATGAAAGACTTTTCAATGGGAATAATGGTACAGCCTCTTTTTTAGAATCACTTTCCCAGCCAGCATGGATAAATAGTTGGATTGACGATAAATTGTAGGTGAACAATGCAAAATTGTTATTCATTGGGGGGGGGGGGGGGGGGGGGGACATATAAATAAGAAATAGGCCCCTTATAAACCAGAATGGAAAGTATTCCTGGACTGGTGTTTAACTGTTTACATCCCCACTAAAGTATACGCACTGGGTGTTTTTGCCCTGTGTGTATGCACAGCGATGATGTGAACATTGCTGGCAGGAAAAACGCTCAGTGCATATACACTGAGCAACTTTTACCTGGCCCAGCAATGTTCACTGGGGGGTGGGGGGGGGTGGACCCAGGGCCGGTGCAAGATCTCTCTGCATCCTAGGCAAAGCTTCAGCCTGGCACCACATAACCTGCAATCTGCACCACCACCACCACCACCACCTATCGGAGGGGAGATGCAGATGGCCGCATGTGATTTTTCGTTTTTTGTTTTTAATAAATTTGCAAAAATCTCAAAAAAACTTTTCACATTGTCATTACAGGGTATTGTGTGCAGAATTTTGAGGGAAAAATAAATGTATTCCATTTTGGAATAAGGCTGTAACATAACAAAATGTGGAAAAAGTGAAGCGCTGTGAATACTTTCCGGATGCACTGTGTATATATATATATATAGTCCACACGGACCGGCACACCCTCCTCCCCCTGGGTAATAGCTCCAGTGCCCTCCGGTAACAGTTCAAACAGCAGCAAAAAAGAGGCGGCACTCGGAAACTTAAAAAGTGCAAAAAGTTGTATTACACAAATAGACTAGTCTATTTGTGTAATACAACTTTATGCACTTTTTAAATCTCCGAGTGCCGCTTCTTTTTTGCTGCTGTTTGAACTGTTACCGGAGGGCACTGGAGCTATTACCCAGGGGGAGGAGGGAGTGCCGGTCCGTGTGGACTATATATATATATATATATATATATATATATACACTGCTCAAAAAAATAAAGGGAACACTAAAATAACACATCCTAGATCTGAATGAATGAAATATTCTTATTAAATACTTTGTTCTTTACATAGTTGAATGTGCTGACAACAAAATCACACAAAAATTATCAATGGAAATCAAATTTATTAACCCATGGAGGTCTGGATTTGGAGTCACCCTCAAAATTAAAGTGGAAAAACACACTACAGGCTGATCCAACTTTGATGTAATGTCCTTAAAACAAGTCAAAATGAGGCTCAGTAGTGTCTGTGGCCTCCACGTGCCTGTATGATCTCCCTACAACGCCTGGGCATGCTCCTGATGAGGTGGCGGATGGTCTCCTGAGGGATCTCCTCCCAGACCTGGACTAAAGCATCCGCCAACTCCTGGACAGTCTGTGGTGCAACGTGGCATTAGTGGATGGAGCGAGACACAATGTCCCAGATGTGCTCAATTGGATTCAGGTCTGGGGAAAGGGCGGGCCAGTCCATAGCATCAATGCCTTCGTCTTGCAGGAACTGCTGACACATTCCAGCCACATGAGGTCTAGCATTGTCTTGCATTAGGAGGAACCCAGGTCCAACCGCACCAGCATATGGTCTCACAAGGGGTCTGAGGATCTCATCTCGGTACCTAATGGCAGTCAGGCTACCTCTGGCGAGCACATGGAGGGCTGTGCGGCCCCCCAAAGAAATGCCACCCCACACCATTACTGACCCACTGCCAAACCGGTCATGTTGGAGGATGTTGCAGGCAGCAGAACGTTCTCCTTGGCATCTCCAGACTCTGTTAGGTCTGTCACATGTGCTCAGTGAGAACCTGCTTTCATCTGTGAAGAGCACAGGCGCCAGTGGCGAATTTGCCAATCTTGGTGTTCTCTGGCAAATGCCAAACGTCCTGCACGGTGTTGGGCTGTAAGCACAACCCCCACCTGTGGGCGTCGGGCCCTCATACCACCCTCATGGAGTCTGTTTTTGATCATTTGAGTAGACACATGCACATTTGTGGCTTGCTGGAGGTAATTTTGCAGGGCTCTGGCAGTGCTCCTCCTGTTCCTCCTTGCACAAAGGCGGAGGTAGCGGTCCTGCTGCTGGGTTGTTGCCCTCCTACGGTCTCCTCCACGTCTCCTGATGTACTGGCCTGTCTCCTGGTAGCGCCTCCATGCTCTGGACACTACGCGGACAGACACAGCAAACCTTCTTGTTCAGTGCACTGTTTGGCGGTCATTGGGATGCTTGGTGCACAGTATAATGGTCATGTGAATGCTCAGTGCACTACATGGCGGTCACTGGGATGCTCAGTGCACTATATGGCGGTCACTGGGATGCTCAGTGTGCTGTTTGACGGTCATTGGGATGCTCAATACATCGTATGGCGGTTATGTGGATGTTGTTTGCTTTGGTTGCCTGTCTTCTCACTGCACGTGTTCTGGAAATGAACGTATGGAAAAACGAGTGATGTAAAGTAGAGATGAGCGGGTTCGGTTTCTCTGAAACCGAACCCGCACGAACTTCATGTTTTTTTCACGGGTCCGAGCAGACTCGGATCCTCCCGCCTTGCTCGGTTAACCCGAGCGCGCCCGAACGTCATCATGACGCTGTCGGATTCTCGCGAGACTCGGATTCTATATAAGGAGCCGCGCGTCGCCGCCATTTTCACACGTGCATTGAGATTGATAGGGAGAGGACGTGGCTGGCGTCCTCTCCATTAGAAATTAGATTAGAAGAGAGAGAGAGATTGTGCAGAGTCAGACAGAGTTTACCACAGTGACCAGTGCAGTTGTTGTTAGTTAACTTTTATTTATTTTAATATAATATATCCGTTCTCTGCTATATCCGTTCTCTGCCTGAAAAAAAACGATACACAGCAGCAGCCAGTCACACAGTGTGACTCAGTCTGTGTGCACTCAGCTCAGCCCAGTGTGCTGCACATCAATGTATAAAAGGCAAAGCTTATAATAATTGTGGGGGAGACTGGGGAGCACTGCAGGTTGTTATAGCAGGAGCCCCCAGGAGTACATAATATTATATTAATTTAAAATTAAACAGTGCACACTTTTGCTGCAGGAGTGCCACTGCCAGTGTGACTAGTGGTGACCAGTGCCTGACCACCAGTATAGTAGTATATTGTTGTATGTATTGTATACTATCTCTTTATCAACCAGTCTATATTAGCAGCAGACACAGTACAGTGCGGTAGTTCACGGCTGTGGCTACCTCTGTGTCGGCAGTCGGAACTCGGCAGGCAGTCCGTCCATCCATAATTGTATTACAATATATACCACCTAACCGTGGTATTTTTTTTTCTTTCTTTATACCGTCGTCATAGTGTCATACTAGTTGTTACGAGTATACTACTATCTCTTTATCAACCAGTGTACAGTGCGGTAGTTCACGGCTGTGGCTACCTCTGTGTCGGCAGTCGGCAGGCAGTCCGTCCATCCATAATTGTATTATTATTATTATAATATATACCACCTAACCGTGGTTTTTTTTTCATTCTTTATACCGTCATAGTGTCATACTAGTTGTTACGAGTATACTACTATCTCTTTATCAACCAGTGTACAGTGCGGTAGTTCACGGCTGTGGCTACCTCTGTGTCGGCAGTCGGCAGGCAGTCCGTCCATCCATAATTGTATTATTATTATAATATATACCACCTAACCGTGGTTTTTTTTTCATTCTTTATACCGTCGTCATAGTGTCATACTAGTTGTTACGAGTATACTACTATCTCTTTATCAACCAGTGTACAGTGCGGTAGTTCACGGCTGTGGCTACCTCTGTGTCGGCAGTCGGCAGGCAGTCCGTCCATCCATAATTGTATTATTATTATAATATATACCACCTAACTGTGGTATTTTTTTTTCTTTCTTTATACCGTCGTCATAGTGTCATACTAGTTGTTACGAGTATACTACTATCTCTTTATCAACCAGTGTACAGTGCGGTAGTTCACGGCTGTGGCTACCTCTGTGTCGGCAGTCGGCAGGCAGTCCGTCCATCCATAATTGTATTATTATTATAATATATACCACCTAACCGTGGTTTTTTTTTCATTCTTTATACCGTCGTCATAGTGTCATACTAGTTGTTACGAGTATACTACTATCTCTTTATCAACCAGTGTACAGTGCGGTAGTTCACGGCTGTGGCTACCTCTGTGTCGGCAGTCGGCAGGCAGTCCGTCCATCCATAATTGTATTATTATTATAATATATACCACCTAACCGTGGTTTTTTTTTCATTCTTTATACCGTCGTCATAGTGTCATACTAGTTGTTACGAGTATACTACTATCTCTTTATCAACCAGTGTACAGTGCGGTAGTTCACGGCTGTGGCTACCTCTGTGTCGGCAGTCGGCAGGCAGTCCGTCCATCCATAATTGTATTATTATTATAATATATACCACCTAACCGTGGTTTTTTTTTCATTCTTTATACCGTCGTCATAGTGTCATACTAGTTGTTACGAGTATACTACTATCTCTTTATCAACCAGTGTACAGTGCGGTAGTTCACGGCTGTGGCTACCTCTGTGTCGGCAGTCGGCAGGCAGTCCGTCCATCCATAATTGTATTATTATTATAATATATACCACCTAACTGTGGTATTTTTTTTTCTTTCTTTATACCGTCGTCATAGTGTCATACTAGTTGTTACGAGTATACTACTATCTCTTTATCAACCAGTGTACAGTGCGGTAGTTCACGGCTGTGGCTACCTCTGTGTCGGCAGTCGGCAGGCAGTCCGTCCATCCATAATTGTATTATTATTATAATATATACCACCTAACCGTGGTTTTTTTTTCATTCTTTATACCGTCGTCATAGTGTCATACTAGTTGTTACGAGTATACTACTATCTCTTTATCAACCAGTGTACAGTGCGGTAGTTCACGGCTGTGGCTACCTCTGTGTCGGCAGTCGGCAGGCAGTCCGTCCATCCATAATTGTATTATTATTATAATATATACCACCTAACCGTGGTTTTTTTATACCACCTAACCGTGGCAGTCCGTCCATAATTGTATACTAGTATCCAATCCATCCATCTCCATTGTTTACCTGAGGTGCCTTTTAGTTCTGCCTATAAAATATGGAGAACAAAAAAGTTGAGGTTCCAAAATTAGGGAAAGATCAAGATCCACTTCCACCTCGTGCTGAAGCTGCTGCCACTAGTCATGGCCGAGACGATGAAATGCCAGCAACGTCGTCTGCCAAGGCCGATGCCCAATGTCATAGTACAGAGCATGTCAAATCCAAAACACCAAATATCAGAAAAAAAAGGACTCCAAAACCTAAAATAAAATTGTCGGAGGAGAAGCGTAAACTTGCCAATATGCCATTTACCACACGGAGTGGCAAGGAACGGCTGAGGCCCTGGCCTATGTTCATGGCTAGTGGTTCAGCTTCACATGAGGATGGAAGCACTCAGCCTCTCGCTAGAAAACTGAAAAGACTCAAGCTGGCAAAAGCACCGCAAAGAACTGTGCGTTCTTTGAAATCCCAAATCCACAAGGAGAGTCCAATTGTGTCGTTTGCGATGCCTGACCTTCCCAACACTGGACGTGAAGAGCATGCGCCTTCCACTATTTGCATGCCCCCTGCAAGTGCTGGAAGGAGCACCCGCAGTCCAGTTCCTGATAGTCAGATTGAAGATGTCAGTGTTGAAGTACACCAGGATGAGGAGGATATGGGTGTTGCTGGCGCTGGGGAGGAAATTGACCAGGAGGATTCTGATGGTGAGGTGGTTTGTTTAAGTCAGGCACCCGGGGAGACACCTGTTGTCCGTGGGAGGAATATGGCCGTTGACATGCCAGGTGAAAATACCAAAAAAATCAGCTCTTCGGTGTGGAGGTATTTCACCAGAAATGCGGACAACAGGTGTCAAGCCGTGTGTTCCCTTTGTCAAGCTGTAATAAGTAGGGGTAAGGACGTTAACCACCTCGGAACATCCTCCCTTATACGTCACCTGCAGCGCATTCATAATAAGTCAGTGACAAGTTCAAAAACTTTGGGTGACAGCGGAAGCAGTCCACTGACCAGTAAATCCCTTCCTCTTGTAACCAAGCTCACGCAAACCACCCCACCAACTCCCTCAGTGTCAATTTCCTCCTTCCCCAGGAATGCCAATAGTCCTGCAGGCCATGTCACTGGCAAGTCTGACGAGTCCTCTCCTGCCTGGGATTCCTCCGATGCATCCTTGCGTGTAACGCCTACTGCTGCTGGCGCTGCTGTTGTTGCCGCTGGGAGTCGATGGTCATCCCAGAGGGGAAGTCGTAAGCCCACTTGTACTACTTCCAGTAAGCAATTGACTGTTCAACAGTCCTTTGCGAGGAAGATGAAATATCACAGCAGTCATCCTACTGCAAAGCGGATAACTGAGTCCTTGACAACTATGTTGGTGTTAGACGTGCGTCCGGTATCCGCCGTTAGTTCACAGGGAACTAGACAATTTATTGAAGCAGTGTGCCCCCGTTACCAAATACCATCTAGGTTCCACTTCTCTAGGCAGGCGATACCGAGAATGTACACGGACGTCAGAAAAAGACTCACCAGTGTCCTAAAAAATGCAGTTGTACCCAATGTCCACTTAACCACGGACATGTGGACAAGTGGAGCAGGGCAGGGTCAGGACTATATGACTGTGACAGCCCACTGGGTAGATGTATGGACTCCCGCCGCAAGAACAGCAGCGGCGGCACCAGTAGCAGCATCTCGCAAACGCCAACTCTTTCCTAGGCAGGCTACGCTTTGTATCACCGCTTTCCAGAATACGCACACAGCTGAAAACCTCTTACGGCAACTGAGGAAGATCATCGCGGAATGGCTTACCCCAATTGGACTCTCCTGTGGATTTGTGGCATCGGACAACGCCAGCAATATTGTGTGTGCATTAAATATGGGCAAATTCCAGCACGTCCCATGTTTTGCACATACCTTGAATTTGGTGGTGCAGAATTTTTTAAAAAACGACAGGGGCGTGCAAGAGATGCTGTCGGTGGCCAGAAAAATTGCGGGACACTTTCGGCGTACAGGCACCACGTACAGAAGACTGGAGCACCACCAAAAACTACTGAACCTGCCCTGCCATCATCTGAAGCAAGAAGTGGTAACGAGGTGGAATTCAACCCTCTATATGCTTCAGAGGTTGGAGGAGCAGCAAAAGGCCATTCAAGCCTATACAATTGAGCACGATATAGGAGATGGAATGCACCTGTCTCAAGTGCAGTGGAGAATGATTTCAACGTTGTGCAAGGTTCTGATGCCCTTTGAACTTGCCACACGTGAAGTCAGTTCAGACACTGCCAGCCTGAGTCAGGTCATTCCCCTCATCAGGCTTTTGCAGAAGAAGCTGGAGGCATTGAAGAAGGAGCTAACACGGAGCGATTCCGCTAGGCATGTGGGACTTGTGGATGCAGCCCTTAATTCGCTTAACAAGGATTCACGGGTGGTCAATCTGTTGAAATCAGAGCACTACATTTTGGCCACCGTGCTCGATCCTAGATTTAAAGCCTACCTTGGATCTCTCTTTCCGGCAGACACAGGTCTGCTGGGGTTGAAAGACCTGCTGGTGACAAAATTGTCAAGTCAAGCGGAACGCGACCTGTCAACATCTCCTCCTTCACATTCTCCCGCAACTGGGGGTGCGAGGAAAAGGCTCAGAATTCCGAGCCCACCCGCTGGCGGTGATGCAGGGCAGTCTGGAGCGACTGCTGATGCTGACATCTGGTCCGGACTGAAGGACCTGACAACGATTACGGACATGTCGTCTACTGTCACTGCATATGATTCTCTCAACATTGATAGAATGGTGGAGGATTATATGAGTGACCGCATCCAAGTAGGCACGTCACACAGTCCGTACTTATACTGGCAGGAAAAAGAGGCAATTTGGAGGCCCTTGCACAAACTGGCTTTATTCTACCTAAGTTGCCCTCCCACAAGTGTGTACTCCGAAAGAGTGTTTAGTGCCGCCGCTCACCTTGTCAGCAATCGGCGTACGAGGTTACATCCAGAAAATGTGGAGAAGATGATGTTCATTAAAATGAATTATAATCAATTCCTCCGCGGAGACATTGACCAGCAGCAATTGCCTCCACAAAGTACACAGGGAGCTGAGATGGTGGATTCCAGTGGGGACGAATTGATAATCTGTGAGGAGGGGGATGTACACGGTGATATATCGGAGGGTGAAGATGAGGTGGACATCTTGCCTCTGTAGAGCCAGTTTGTGCAAGGAGAGATTAATTGCTTCTTTTTTGGGGGGGGTCCAAACCAACCCGTCATATCAGTCACAGTCGTGTGGCAGACCCTGTCACTGAAATGATGGGTTGGTTAAAGTGTGCATGTCCTGTTTTGTTTATACAACATAAGGGTGGGTGGGAGGGCCCAAGGATAATTTCTTTTTTCTTTTCTTTTTCTTTGCATCATGTGCTGATTGGGGAGGGTTTTTTGGAAGGGACATCCTGCGTGACACTGCAGTGCCACTCCTAGATGGGCCCGGTGTTTGTGTCGGCCACTAGGGTCGCTAATCTTACTCACACAGCTACCTCATTGCGCCTCTTTTTTTCTTTGCGTCATGTGCTGTTTGGGGAGGGTTTTTTGGAAGGGACATCCTGCGTGACACTGCAGTGCCACTCCTAGATGGGCCCGGTGTTTGTGTCGGCCACTAGGGTCGCTTATCTTTCTCACACAGCTACCTCATTGCGCCTCTTTTTTTCTTTGCGTCATGTGCTGTTTGGGGAGGGTTTTTTGGAAGGGACATCCTGCGTGACACTGCAGTGCCACTCCTAGATGGGCCCGGTGTTTGTGTCGGCCACTAGGGTCGCTTATCTTTCTCACACAGTCAGCTACCTCATTGCGCCTCTTTTTTTCTTTGCGTCATGTGCTGTTTGGGGAGGGTTTTTTGGAAGGGACATCCTGCGTGACACTGCAGTGCCACTCCTAGATGGGCCCGGTGTTTGTGTCGGCCACTAGGGTCGCTTATCTTTCTCACACAGTCAGCTACCTCATTGCGCCTCTTTTTTTCTTTGCGTCATGTGCTGTTTGGGGAGGGTTTTTTGGAAGGGACATCCTGCGTGACACTGCAGTGCCACTCCTAGATGGGCCCGGTGTTTGTGTCGGCCACTAGGGTCGCTTATCTTTCTCACACAGTCAGCTACCTCATTGCGCCTCTTTTTTTCTTTGCGTCATGTGCTGTTTGGGGAGGGTTTTTTGGAAGGGACATCCTGCGTGACACTGCAGTGCCACTCCTAGATGGGCCCGGTGTTTGTGTCGGCCACTAGGGTCGCTAATCTTACTCACACAGCTACCTCATTGCGCCTCTTTTTTTCTTTGCGTCATGTGCTGTTTGGGGAGGGTTTTTTGGAAGGGACATCCTGCGTGACACTGCAGTGCCACTCCTAGATGGGCCCGGTGTTTGTGTCGGCCACTAGGGTCGCTTATCTTACTCACACAGCGACCTCGGTGCAAATTTTAGGACTAAAAATAATATTGTGAGGTGTGATGTGTTCAGAATAGGCTGAAAATGAGTGTAAATTATGTTTTTTGAGGTTAATAATACTTTGGGATCAAAATTACCCCCAAATTCTATGATTTAAGCTGTTTTTTAGGGTTTTTTGAAAAAAACACCCGAATCCAAAACACACCCGAATCCGACAAAAAAAATTCGGTGAGGTTTTGCCAAAACGCGGTCGAACCCAAAACACGGCCGCGGAACCGAACCCAAAACCAAAACACAAAACCCGAAAAATTTCCGGCGCTCATCTCTAATGTAAAGTTGTATGCATATCAAGCCCATTTCTACTAACAAGTTCAGGAGGTGTACCTGGGCTGTAAGGGGCGTTCTCACAAAGGCAACGTTCAATGAGGGCATATGGACGCAACTGGCTGCATAACGCAGCATAAATGCAACATATCGGATCACAGTTTTATAATGACCATCCCAGACATTGGAGTTTGGGGAATTTGGAATGAGCTGAGTTGCGTGGGGAAGACAAACACATTTATACGGCTGAATGAAATACTTTAACATTCTAATTCTTATCATTCATATTTACTGCAAGTTTGCAGCACAAAGGCACCCTTCAGAGACTTCTATATAGTGAGCATATTTCTGTTAATGTATGGATGCTTTACATTCTTTCCCCTTCAGAATTGTGTTATTATGTTACCCCACAGCTAATGAGCCGCGCTGAGAGGATGAGCCACGCATTCTTCCTGCGAGTCTTTGTTCCCAAGCGAAACCACGCTGTCCTGTATTCTGCAATAATCCCAGACCTCTGCTCTGTGGATTCAGCAAAGATTGCTACAGAGATGATCATTCCTGCTCCCACACCAACAAAATCCCGTATTTGCGAATTATTATTATTATTATTATTATTATTATTATTATTATTATTATTGTTATTATTATTAATAATAATAGTAATAATAATAATAATACATTTTTCTTTTTTTTAAATCACCAACATATAACATAGCGTAGAACAGTGAGGGGGATCCTAATACAATTAACATACAATAATGTTAGAGATGGTAAAGGCCCAGTATCTTTGCCCAAATTAATTTACAATCCTGGAGTGAGGAACAATTGATACAGAAATTAGTGGAGGACACGTTATAGAGCCTGATTTATAGTTGCACAGTATTGCTGCAGCAGCTTTTGCTAGTTGCATGTTATTGCTGCAGCAGCTTTTCCTAGTTGCATGGTATTGCTGCAGCAGCTTTTCCTAGTTGCATGGTATTGCTGCAGCAGCTTTTCCTAGTTGCATGGTATTGCTACAGCAGCTTTTCCTAGTTGCATGGTATTGCTGCAGCAGCTTTTCCTAGTTGCATGGTATTGCTGCAGCAGCTTTTCCTAGTTGAATGATATTGCAATTTGCTGCAGCAGCTTTTCCTAGTTGCATGATATTGCTGCAGCAGCTTTTCCTAGTTGCATGGTATTGCTGCAGCAGCTTTTCCTAGTTGTATGTTATTGCTGCAGCAGCTTTTGCTAGTTGCATGTTATTGCTGCAGCAGCTTTTGCTAGTTGCATGTTATTGCTGCAGCAGCTTTTCCTAGTTGCATGTTATTGCTGCAGCAGCTTTTCCTAGTTGCATGTTATTGCTGCAGCAGCTTTTCCTAGTTGCATGTTATTGCTGCAGCAGCTTTTCCTAGTTGCATGATATTGCTGCAGCAGCTTTTCCTAGTTGCATGATATTGCTGCAGCAGCTTTTTCTAGTTGCATGATATTGCTGCAGCAGCTTTTCATAGTTGCATGTTATTGCTGCAGCAGCTTTTCCTAGTTGCATGATATTGCTGCAGCAGCTTTTCCTAGTTGCATGATATTGCTGCAGCAGCTTTTCCTAGTTGCATGATATTGCTGCAGCAGCTTTTCATAGTTGCATGGTATTGCTGCAGCAGCTTTTCATAGTTGCATGTTATTGCTGCAGCAGCTTTTCCTAGTTGCATGATATTGCTGCAGCAGCTTTTCCTAGTTGCATGATATTGCTGCAGCAGCTTTTCCTAGTTGCATGATATTGCTGCAGCAGCTTTTCATAGTTGCATGGTATTGCTGCAGCAGCTTTTCATAGTTGCATGGTATTGCTGCAGCAGCTTTTCCTAGTTGCATGATATTGCTGCAGCAGCTTTTACTAGTTGCATGATATTGCTGCAGCAGCTTTTCCTAGTTGCATGATATTGCTGCTGCAGCTTTTCCTAGTTGCATGATATTGCTGCAGCAGCTTTTCATAGTTGCATGGTATTGCTGCAGC